>NW_026859010.1:0-307449 GCF_026571515.1 Ruditapes philippinarum
ACTGGGTAAATTATGGTATACAATATCCTGTGAGGTTGCTAGTAGAATTTCTATTACTGCTATGATTGAGAAAATATTTACTTATTACTCATAACAATGTACATTCTATTATATATTCTAAGTATCACATTGTACTTTGTGTTACCATGATCACGTGACGTGATAATTGTTTTATTTATCTATATGCATGACGATGTACTATGTACAAGTCTAAATAAAACGTATGTTCTGTTCTGTATAGCCTTGATTTGGACCAGGAATGTAATTACTGGTGCAAATTGAATTTAGATATCAACTGACTACTTTTGATATTAATATCGATTGACCTAGTATCTCGTTTTTTGATGCACCTACTTAAAATTTAGACAAGGGGTTAATTTCCTGATCCTGAATTGAATTTTGATATCAACTGGCCTACTTTTGATATTATTGATATCGTTTGACGTCCTTTTTCCTTTTTATGTACAAACTTGCAATTTGGACTATTCACTACAGTGATATTTCAGCTCACCTTAGCAGAGAGTGCATTTGTGAACTATTTTGATTGAATAATGTCTGTTATTCGTACTTGAATATTGTCAGCATTTGCTTTAAAACTTTAAAAAGATATTTGTCACTCAACCAATTCTTATTTTCAAAGATTGAGTAGCATTAACACTGCATAATTGAACAGATCTACCATTCCTTGTCAAAAATAGATGGACATTGGAGTGTTTCATGTGTGGAGACTATCCAGCTAGCTTACTGAACACCGGTGGTTCTACTCAGGTGCCCTTTCCTCTCCTTAAATAATGCAAAAAGGGGCATCTGAAGTCGTCCTCCACCAGTAAGCTTAAAAAGTCGCCCTTTGACCTTTATTGGTAAATCCCAAGTACAAACAAAAACCCCTAAAAAATACAAATAATAGACAGTTTCAATTTCATCACTCGGCGATTTCAACATAATTTATTATTGGATAGACAATTAAAAATTTTATTTACAACTTCATGGTTACTGAGCAAGCTGTCAAGAAGTTTACCACTACTCTAGCCTTCTGGAACTGATATTACTACTTATTATGTCAGGGCAGGTGTACAATGCAATTGACTGTGGAAATTATTTTATGATGAACCGCAACGAAAGAGAGCTTCACCGTCCGGGACTCGAACCGATTAAGAGTCCAATCCTCTACCAATTGAGCTAGTATACGGATCAGGTTTATCATAATATTCAAAATAAAGCAGGTGTATTTATAATTAATATATATAGTTGATATTATGTTATTATTTTGTTGTGATTAATGCTTCCGAGGGATCACTTTGTTTCCAGAATTTTGTACTTCACAACAGCAGGTGTCAAGTGCCGTGTGGCAGCCGTAAAAAGTTGCCCCGTACTTCACTTCAGTGTTGTTATATTTTCTGGTCCTTCGGGATCATTGATGCCAACACTGTAAAGTGTTGAGAATTGAGTACCGCTCAAGCCGGTGCTAGGGGGCGTGAGGGATGTTGCACTTATTCATTATCCCTCATGTACAGACTCAATCAAACCGAGTCTGCAATTCTTATGTTATTTTGTTGTGATTAATGCTTCCGAGGGATCACTTTGTTTCCAGAATTATATATAATATCCGATTGTATTGCTGCACATTTTACTCGGGAGGGTTTGGTAAATTGTTTAAGCTGGGACAAAATATAACTTTAATGTCCCAATGCTAATGATATCTTATGGAATTTTCATCCCACGTCGTCTCAATTCCATTCATCGTCTGGCCAGCAACTTTCATTCCCGTGGCTTTATTTAGTTTTCTAATGCTTTGTTTCTTCACACTTCATGTTATTTTCATTTTTCGGGGTCTGCGTTCTGTGAACGTCGCATTCGCTTGTTTAACATTTTTCTTTATTTAATCCACCCCCCCGTTTTTCAAGTGCAAGAGCTTAGGGATAAACGAAATCACGGTACGCTGTAATATGTTCCTTAATTTGTGTCGTGGATAAAATTACAATTTGACTGTAAACAGTACTAGTAACCGGTTTTTTTTCTCTGTAATGACGATGTATATATATATGTCGGTAAAATTTATACCTTTTACACTGCCATAATTAACAGGATGATAAACACATCCTCTTCATACTTAAGGCAAAACATTGCCAGTGCATCTTCTTAGGTGACCTTGACATCTGACCCGGTTACCCGGTTAATGGGCCTGAAGTCTCATGATGAACATTTGTGCCTAAATAAAGTTAAATTCATGTTATCTGAAAATTCCTCCATGCACAAATTATGAGATGGACAAGTTTGGATGCATACAAGCATAAACAAACACTGAATAGTCATTTTGACATTTTGAGTATTTTGATATTTTTTATTTGACCAAGACAACTCCACTCACCATGGAGATTAATTGTTATAAATAATGATAACATTCCTCAATGTATATAGAAGTGATTCTCCCCTGACAATGAGGTAAGACATTGACCTTTGCCACAGACACCTGAATTGTCTGCGCGACACTGCGACTCGAAGTACATTCGTCCTCGGTTACCGTTACATTTAAATCCATCCACGCATGTATAATTTACGCTCCGGACATTGGTTTTGTGCCGATACCCATGTGTGACATTGACCTTTGAGCGGTGGACCTGGGATTTGCGTGTTATTCACCACCACATCATAATAAACATTTTTATCAATCAATATTGTAACCCTCTAAGAATGAGCAAGATATAGACCGGACAAATCTAGAAAAAAACAACAACAAAACAAACGCACATCAAACGCCAAAAGTGAAAATGCGAAAAAGTGAAAAAGTCCACAAGCGGGCTCAACAATTTAAAAATCATCTCACCACTTAGCATAATACTTTAAAGCATAAGTACTTAACAGCACCCACAAACAAATCTTAATATTCTTATTTGAACATTATTGTTGTGCTTGTGGTATTTTAAGTTTCAACTTTTTGGCATTTTCTAGTTGGGTGGTTCCAATATTCCTACTTGAATAATGTTGAATCACCCTTAGGATATGTTGCCTGCTTTTTAAATTTGTCTTTTGACGTCTTATCTGTGATACGCAGGCTTCATAACCTCTGATCCCCTTTCAAAATTCCATTTTATTTAGTTCCGCCCATTGTTTTCTCGTTTAGGGCACACGCTTTTTATTACTTGGGGACCATACGCCGCTTTTCATGGAATGGCACGGAAGTGTCACATTGAAGGTTCCATGATAACCGCCGTATGAACACATCTGCGGATGTTTCTAAATTCAAAATTTTACTATTTCACGTTTAAATGTTGAATTCTGCTTAAGCCGGTGCTAGGGGGCGTGGACGGTAACTTGCACTTTCCAGTACCGTCCATGAACAGGCTCAATCAAACCGAGCCTGCAACATTTTCAATTTTGCCGTGTTGGGCTTTCTTTAGGGATTCTGTATTTATCTATTTTAGACCACTTATAACCTTGACATTAATTTTGCGCGAGACAACTCAGCTCAATATTTGGTTTAAGTTATAATAAAATCCATTTATGTATATAAAAGTTATACTCGAAAATGAATGTTTGACATTTGACCCCTAAGTGTTACCCTGACTTTCGCTACTGACACAGTACGCCTCAATATGGTAAATATTTATCCCAAGTTATATTAAAATCCCTCCATGCATGCAAAAGATACGCACCAGAAACGAATTTTGCGCTGCCCCAAAGTGTGACACTCAAACATTCATTACTCAAGATGTCACCCCTAGAAACTTCCTGTTTGCGGTGTTTTTCATGATGAATGTTCAATGTGATCCCATTTCTTCCGCTTTTGTTTGAATTTATCAACCCTCTGACCTATGTCTGGATCATCGCTTGTCCATTTTTATGTTATATGTCAGAATAGTATAATATAATTGTACCAATACAAACTTTGTTTCTGACTTTTTACTATCAGAAGGAGTAATAATAGAGCTTTTACAGATCGTCTGGCGGCATCTAAGAGTTAGTGCCAGTCTTATGAATAATACTAGTCTAATAAACCACTTTGTTTACACATTGATGATTAAAGTTTAAAAAAATTACCATATCACAATTTGAATTCCATTTAATACCAGTCTATGAAAATCACTTTGTGAACACATTGGTGGATGATTAAAGGTTCAAAAACCAAATCACGATTTGAATTCCTCTTAATACCAATCTATGAAAACCACTTTATGAATACATCGGTGGATGAGTAAAGTAAAAAAAAAATCCATATCACGATTGAATTTCTCTTAATACCATCATATGAAAACCACATTGTGGACACATTGGTAGATGATTAAAGGCTTATCATTATTTTAATTCCTCTTCAGCCAATGCTAGGCAGCGTGGACGTTAGCTTGTACTCAGTAGCCAGTACCGTCTATGGAAATGTCCAGTCAAACCGAGCCTACAACATTTTTAATCCTGCCAAGCTTGTTTATTGGTTTCCTGGGATTTCCTTTAGACAGTTTGACATCATAAGTAAACCAAAAAAAAAAAAAAAAGAATAAACAAATCGGCGTTTAATGTTATGCACGTTGTCATTCATCCATTGGCCAAACCTTTTTAGCAGAAATGTTATCATAAGACAATGTGTCGGTTTGAACCTACTGAATATTTTGTATGCAGAATTGCGTTGAGGATCACTATCAAGCTGATGTAAATCATGCCCCTTTGGTCAAAATTGGTGCGCCCCAGGGATTCACTTGATCTACATAGACTCTAATATGAAAACAATGCTGAAGTTTAGATATTTTGTATATAGCATTGCCCTGTGGACCTCTACAAAACTGATATGAACCATGCACTTAAGGCCAATGTCTGCTCCAACCAGGGGATCACTCGATTTATATAGATTTCCATAGAAAAACACATTTGTGAACTACGATGATTTGAGCTACAAATATGATATTAAGCATGCCCATTGAATCAATATTGACCCCTTCCAGGTTAAACTGAAATTATGCCCATCTCAGTGTACAGGGAGGGTGTTTCATTCAATGTCACTCCTACAATTTTAACTCTTATTATGTAAAGCGTTTACCTAAACAACAACCTTATCCTTCTCAGGATACTATACATGGCTTATTTCGTCGCAAGCACCTAGTTAATCATCTCGTTATTGGTGAATTATATGTAAATAGCTAACGGATTCATTTTGCCAGGCACATTTTTGGCAAATTTAACCGATAATTTTTTACGCGCTTTAGAAATCTTTTAAGTATCTTAAACTGTTTAATGCATGTATTAAAAGTTGGCAAAGTTTTATGTTTCGTTTAACTGTTTTTTTTGTTTTTTTTTGTAAAAATGCATGACTATTTTGCATTTACCATGGAAAGTTTTGCAATTGCCAAGTGCTATTTAAAGTGCTAAAAAGTTTGATTCAAACAAATGCTTAACGAGCCATTGTTATGATTACAATTGAAAACTCTGAATTTTGTGACTTACAAAGGCAAATTAAACATTCAAACGATTTTTCAAAAAGCATTTTTTTTAATTTTCTGAACTGAAATAAATCGTCACTATCGTCATCATTAACATTATACTCATCTAGGCATCATCATTATCATTATCAGCGTTGCCTATGGAACGCCTGGACTGTCTTATGTGTAGAATGACTGATATACATGGTAAAATGTCATTCTGTTGAGTCCGAGATATAATATGCTGGGTCAAAATCCCAATAGACTGGATGGAAATCCAAATGCGCTCAGTTATTGAAGTGTTATGTTGTGTGCTGATTACATTGTATTCAGTCAAGTCAATGTATTGTCGGGTGCATAAGTCGTTCTGTTCAGTGCTTAAAACAAACAGGCATGTGGTAACACAGTTATGTTGAGTTTAAAAGATATGTTGTAGGCTGTGACAGCTGATATGTTCGGTTAAAATAGCTCTTCTCATCATGTTCAACCATGAAAATAAACAGTTGAGTGGTACTATCATTTCGTTTGGCTGAGGCAGTGTATTATTGGGTGATACTTTTATTATTTTCAGTTGCAATGACATGCTGTTGGGTGCTTTATTCAGACTGTTAAGTCGAGAAATAGAACTGTTGAATAGTACTTTCATTATGTTCAGTTCAGATGATATGCTGTTCGGTGCAGAGGTCATTCTGTTCAGTAGTGAACACAAACTGTTTTATGATACCGTCATTATGTTCAGTTCAGATGATATACTGTTCGGTGCAGGGGTCATTATGTTCAGTAGTAAACAAAAAATGTTGTGTGATACCGTTATTATGTTCAGTTCAGATGATTTACTGTTCGGTGCAGGGGTCATTATGTTCAGTAGTGAACACAAACTGTTGTGTGATACCGTTATTATGTTCAGTTCAGATGATATACTGTTCGGTGCAGGGGTCATTATGTTCAGTAGTGAACACAAACTGTTGTGTGATACCGTCATTATGTTCAGTTCAGATGATATACTGTTCGGTGCAGAGGTCATTATGTTCAGTTCAGATGATATACTGTTCGGTGCAGGGGTCATTATGTTCAGTAGTGAACACAAACTGTTGTGTGATACCGTTATTATGTTCAGTTCAGATGATAAACTGTTCGGTGCAGGGGTCATTATGTTCAGTTCAGATGATGTACTGTTCGGTGCAGGGGTCATTATGTTCAGTAGTGAACACAAACTGTTGTGTGATACCGTTATTATGTTCAGTTCAGATGATATACTGTTCGGTGCAGGGTTCATTATGTTCAGTAGTGAACACAAACTGTTGTGTGATACCGTCATTATGTTCAGTTCAGATGATATACTGTTCGGTGCAGAGGTCATTATGTTCAGTAGTGAACACAAACTGTTGTACATGTGTGATACCGCTATTATGTTCAGTTCAGATGATATACTTTTCGGTGCACAAGTCATTTGACAATGCGCTGAGTGGTCATACAGTTTTGTTGGGTTCATTCGGATATCTTCGCGTCAAACAAAATGGCGGGTGGAAGCAACTAATTTCCATAGGTCAAGTCGAGGCTAATGACCACTGAATTGTCAAAACAATTTTCTTCCCCGTAAATACCATCGGGAGCTTAAAAACGTCATTTCCATAAATTGGTTAGATCGTATGGCATATTTAATACCCAATGGGTATTTTATCAAGTTTATTTATGACTATACTATACTGTTACAGTAATGACTATATTATACTGTTACAGTCATAATGGGCACAGTATATAAAACTTAAAATATGGGTAAGGGTAGCCTGTTCAAGTCACACATGACCACCGTAAATAAAACTTAAAATATATGTGTTGGTAACTTTTTAGACTCTTAAGTGGACACATCAAACGAAATTTAAAATATGAAACATAATATACAAGTAAGGCAAACTTATTTGAGACACACATGGCCACAGTGTATGGAACGATAAATATAAGTATGGAAACCCCATTTGAGGCACACATGACCACAGTAAATGGAACAATATATATAAGTAAGGGTAGCCTAATAAAGTCAAACATGGCCAAAGTATTAAGAAAATTCTATATAAGTAAGTGAAACCTAATTGAGTCACACATGGCCACAATATATTAGACATAATGTTTAAGTCAGGAAAATGTATTTGAGTCTAATTTTATTAGGTAACCCTTACTTATATAATATGTTCCATATACTGTAGTCATGTGTGACTCAAATACATTTCCCTTACTTAAACATAATGTTCCATATATTTTGGCCTAGTGTGACTCAATTAGGTTTCCCTTACTTATAAAGAATGTTCTTCATAATGTGGGTATGTGTGACTTTATTGCGCTACCCTTACTTATATTTAATGTTCCATATACTGTGGCCATGTGTGACTCAAATAGGTTTCCCTTACTTAAATATTATGTTCCATTTTTTGTGGTTATGTGTGACTCAAATGGGTTACCAACACATATATTTTAAGTTGCATAATTATGCTGTGGCCATATGTGACTTTAATAGGCTACCCTTACTTATATGCTCCATATACTATGGCCATGTGTGACTCAAATAGGGTTCCCTTACTTGTATATGATGTTTTATATTTTAAATTTCGTTTGCTGTGTCCATTTGTGACTCTTATAGGTTACCAAACAGATAAAGTTTAAGTTTTTTTACGGTGGTCATGTGTGACTTTAACAGACTACCCTTACCCATATTTTAAGTTTTATATACTGTACCCATTATGACTGTAACAGTATAGTATAGTCATGAATTAACTAAATAAAATACCCATTGGGTATTTAAAAGTCCAATTTATGAAAATAACGTTCTTAAGCCCCCAATGATATTGACAGGGAAGAAAATTGTTTTGGCAATTTAGTGGTCATTAGCCTCGACGTGACCTATGGAAATTAGTCGCTCCCATCTTGTTGCCCGAAAATATCCGAATGAACCCAACATAATTGTGGTATCACACAACAGTTTGTGTTCACTATTGAACATAATGACCTCTGCACCGAACAGTATATCATCTGAACTGAACATAATGATAGTACCAAAAAACCACTGAACATAACGACCTTTGCACCGAACAACACATTGACTTGACTGAAGAAGATATAATCAGCACACAAGATAATGATAGTACCATTTAACAGTTCTATTTCACGACTGAACAGAAGGAATAAAGCACCCCACAGCATGTCATTGCAACTGAAAATAATAAAAGTATCACCCAATAATACACTGCCTCAGCCAAACAAAATGATAGTACCACTCAACTGTTTATTTTCATGGTTGAACATGATGAGAAGAGCACCAAACATCATATTATTATAACCGAACATAATAACTGTAACACCCTACAACATATCTTTTTAGCTCAACATAATTGTGTTACCACATGCCTGTTTGTTTTAAGAACTGAACATAACGACTTATGCACCCGACAATACATTGACTTGACTGAATAAAATACAGTCAGCACACAACATAACACTTCAATAACTGAGCACATTAGGATTTCCGCCCAGCATTTTGTATCTCGGACTCAACAGAAAGACATTTAACCAGGTATATCATTCATTCTTAACATAAGACAGTCCAGGCGTTCCATAGTTGCCGGCTAATCATTTTCGTCGCCGTTGCTATCATCATCATAATAATTATAATAGTAGTACGAGTTTTATCCTCATATTATATTTAAGAACATTTTGCTTTTAGATGAGGCGTTCAATGGCAGTCATATTCACTGACAAATTTACTCACGATTTGTACAATGAAGAACGATACTGCAATTTGAAGCTATATTTTATGTCGCATTAGACTTGATATAGCTGCATATATATATAATTATTCGTGTGTCATACATGGACCTCTGATTATTTCAAAGCGCGCGGTATTTGGATGGGTCAAAGCTTTAAAATCTAAGGAATGATGTGTCAATGATGGCTTCCGTTTAGGTAGGCCTTCAACATCGTTTACCATGGTAAGCACTGCTACTGTGAAGGTTATAACAAAGCAAGATTCAAGATTGTTAGTAAAGAATATATTTGTTGTACTGAAATATCAGAAAGATACTCATTTCAAAGAAGCGCAGACAATTCAGGTGTCTGTTCCAGATAAGTACCGGTACCTTATTTTCTCTCTAAGGAGTAAAAGTAACAGCGCTAAACTAAAATATGCCAACGATATTCTAAAGACATACATAAACCGCCATTTTCGAATTATGCCTTTATTGCTGACAGGTAGTGAAATTGTCGATTACAGTGTTTTCGAAAAGAAAAACTGTCTTGTATTGCCAAAAGGACCATCAGTATAGAGAAGAATTTCTTTTATTCCAGTGGAGAATTTGTTCAATTGACTTATCAATCTCGTCATACAGTCACATTCTTCTTATGCTCCTGATGTATGTTCTTGCGACTTGTTCCTGTTTCCAAGGCTTAAAATAGGCCTTACGGTAAAAGGTATACGTCCAGGAGTTTTCTTAAAAACGCAATTTATCAGTGTCTGCAACAATTCCAAAAATAATATTATTATTCAGCTTTTTGAAAGTGGACAGAAAGATAGCAAAAATGTAGTTCGGTAGTGGATACATATTTTAAATGTTTAAAATAGACACCATCCTAAAAAAAACGTTATAGTTCCAAAATTTTGACCCAGTGACAGAACTTTTTGAATGACCCTCGTAATTGCCATTATTGTTTCCTACTGCATGCTCAAAAAAAATGTTGGATAAGTAGGCAATCATTTGCGGAGAAAATCAGAACTACTTATTTTCATGAAAGCTAGATAGGTGGAAATAGAACCAATATATAACCGAATAAAATGTTTTTAAAGTTTGCAATGTCAAGTTAGTAAATAGTAAATATCTGCCATGGTACTTTTATTGCTCCAGTAAACATTTGCAAAAATAAAACAACAAAATGCATTGGAAACACATTCATTTATTCACAAGTATATATTAAATAAAATATCACTCTATATTACAAAAAATGTGATATGTACAGCAAAATCTATATTGTAACTTAAAGTTTAGCAATGGATATAAATGAGTAGAATGGCAACCAAATGGCATGTGTCTTATTTTAAAGATCACTTTTTTTAAATGGCCCGTCGACTCCTATAGCACACGAGCTATGTTGTCATTTTCAAAGCAAATATTCGGTTTTAATTTGCCAACGTTTTAAATCTGTCAAAGGAATTAATAGAATTGTGTATGTTTTGTTGAGAAACTTTAAAATCACTTTGCTTAGAATTAAGAGTTTATCTGGCGTGCTTTTGACGAAATGCATTGTTAAATATTTGCTCAGTACACATCACAAGATATTAAAATATTATAACAGCTAAAATTTTATACATTGTTTATAAAAAGTAAAACCAACTTACCTAGCTACATATGTAGTAGTGAAGTTCTATGTAAAACGAGTTCCTGCTATTCAGGCATAGGCCTGCTTTATGTTTCCCATAACACTTCCAAACATTGTGATTGAAATAAATAGTACTACGCCTGATTCAAATGTATACGAAACAAAAAGCTTAATCCTTTAATTAGAAAGGAATACTGTTTAGTTAGTGAAATTGTTTTTGAACATTTTCAGTGGTTGTATACATGGTTGGGTTAAGGCCTGTGACTTATGCAATTAACACATACTCTAAAAATTAAACAAAGTTCATAACAAGAAACATTATTAGTTACAACTTCGGAGGTTCATAATCTTTTTTTCTTTCATTTCATTTAGACTGTTTTTTTCACGGAAAGTATTCATACAAGATACATATTTGTTTTTTGGTAAAAAAGAATTGACATGAACTATACAGACGATGAATTAACTGCAGTCTTTCTGAAATTTGTTCGAGGTGAAAAACATAAACAAAAAACACAGTACACTGCCCTGTAACGAGAATATCACGGGAAACGTCACTGTGAATGAAAATATGTGTAGCAAAATCTTCAGTATTGCGATTATATAAATATCAAAAGTTTCAATCAAAGATACAATATTTTGTGACCTTATTTGAGCTGATTTAACATTAGAGTTACTTTTCACTGACTTTTATAGGTTATTTGCTTCAACTATTTCCAACAATAGCTTCTTCAACAGGAGAATTTGACAGATAAGCATGTCCACGTTTTATTACAAACTGTAGAGTATATGTATGAACTGTTAACAGTCTTGATATCCAAGACAATGTTGTTTAAAACCAAACTCGGTTGTAAAAATGACACAAAACTTTGTAACAATAAAACTATCATCCAGGGAAAATGCTGATGGTTTCAGAAATTTACGAGGGATGATATCTTAACTGTTTCTCACAAACCTACGTGTTTCATTATCATTTCAATAACACGAATAAATACCGAATTTTCAACTAACTGTTACAAATCCGAACATGCATTAAATGAATTCTTACATTGCACTATTGAACTCGAGAAGTTACACTTATATTTAAATAAATACATATATTTAATTTTTTGTTGTTGTTGTTGTTATTATTATTATTGAAATAAAATATTAATGATTGTTCTTTCTTCAGAGACAATAACGTATCATCCTGATCAGACAAAATGGAATTTTAAATAAATGAGATGGAAATATCGGTAATATTTATCATAATTTTTGTATTTACATTCCTTAGATTACGCATAATATATAGTTGCAAAATATTTGTTATTACTTATTTTTATCTTATTGATATGCTTGTTTGCTGATTTTTTAATTATCCAAACGGAATGTCATGGTATTTTCAAGTAAAAAAGCGGACAATGTTGCACAAAATGAAATATCAAATCGAATTTTGAAATGCATTCAAAGGAAATCAAACCTCGAAAACTATTCTAATCATTGTTACAGAAGAGCTGTGATATCACTAGAGGGCATGAACACTACCTTTGTCATATATTATTACTGGAACAAGCTTCGCCCATCGCATTGAAGGCCATAATTAAAAAGGAAGAGAAAAAATGTGGAAAAAGTATTGGTACTTTGCTAAATGAGAATAGAGATGAATTTAAAACCCAATATGAAACAGAGTTTCTTCAATTAATTCAAGAAGATGATGTCAATGACGACATTGATACGTGGGACACACTTCAATTATGTGCTGTAACATTAGTTTTGTTTAAATCTTATCTAACTGAACTAGAAGTTAAAGCCATTCAATGTATATATGAACAGAGGAAAGATATTGAACAATACACCGAATGTGCCTCCCTAACATTCAAAACCTACAACGAGAAACAACATTTATTGCACGACCAATTACTCGAGTTGATAGTGCTCATAGGAGACCAAGATAAAATTGATTGTAAACGTATGATGTTTTCATTTGAATCAAAATCAATGAAATTAAGCAAACCACAGATAGACAAACTAACACAGACAAATGATATCAAAACTCATCTTAAAATTGCAATTGATGTAGATGTCGTAACAGAGAATGATATCATTTGCGAAGAGAACCACCAAAAGCTCCAGACTAATGGTAAGTATTTGTGTTACAGTATGAATTTAATTTTATTCATATGGTTATCTTGTATCCAAATACATTACTTCATGAACATGTTTGTATGCAAGTTTTCAAATAGTGTTAATCTTTAGCTATAGCGATATATTTGTTTTAGATAGCCAGGATCGAATATAAAATTAAGTGAGCAATCATGTGTGTATATTCAGCATGAGTCTAACTGATACAATGCATGGTCAATCAAATGATATACAATACAATTATATGCTATATGCAAAGTATATCATAAAATATGAGATCGTCTTCAATTTGATAATGACACGACCAGTATAACGCCTCGGGTAACAGTATTTTTACGAGGGATGATATTTTTACTGTTTCTCACAAAGCCATTTGTTAATTATTTTATTTCCCCGAAAGAATACTGCAATGATCTTAAAAACTTCAACTCAATCTACCTGTAACAAAATTGAACCAAGATTAACAATAACTCAACTGTCCTTGCCTTACAAGTTGTAAGAGGACTTTACACGTTATTTTTCTTTTATTCTGTAAGGGAATGATGATTGAATATATCTACCAGTCATAAACATAAATAAGCTGTGTTTCATTTCCATTTCGATGGTATCTTACATCTGTCTACCACAACTGTCATGTTTCACTGATTAAATTCGTTTTTTGCAGGTTTAATCGTCTGCTTGTTCCATTTTGACACATAGTTAACCCTATACAATAACTTCCTAAGAAAACGAATTTTTATTTCTTACTATTCAATAATTGAACCAAAAGACAATTAAGACGCGAAATACTTTCAAGATGCAAACAACTAAAATTTTTGCCTTTCAATAGGTTAACTTGTGGTGAAAATCGAAAAATAAGAGATTGAATAGAGAAAAACGAATGGCTGTCATAATTGTTTAGAAAATAAACCAAGGGACCCGATTTTATACTATGAAAAAAGTAATATTTCCTATGTAACAGTACAATATTATTATTTACGTAGTTCAGTTGCATTGACTTTATGAATAACTCCCAGTGACTAATGGGTAATTAATATTTCGAAAAAGTGAGGGGTAATAATAAACAATAACTTGATATAGCTGAATTATAATCTTATCAACAAAATGCAATATATTTCAGGCCAAGTGTTCACTGAAGAACTTCAGAACAAATATGTCTACATCAATGATTCGGCTATTTTGACATGTAAACTCAACCTTCCAACAGATGAAAATGTTGAGTGGAGGAAAGATTACAAGCCGGTTGATTTTTCAAACAATTTAATGGTCATGAGCAAGAATGGCAATCATTGGTTAGCGATTTCCCGTGCATCATTGGAAGATACAGGTCAATATTCGTGTGTATGTGGCCATATTTCAACGACAGCTGATCTTACTGTTATAGGTATGCTTTAATCGAATTATAGCAACAATGCTTGTGTTCTGTTTCAATGCTTAGAAACAGATTAATAAATAATCATATTTTACCATGGCATTTACTAGTTATAACTTTCAATAACATTGAGATCTTTGATTAGGCTTTATCTTTAGTTTGATTGGCAATCTAACGTTTTTAAATATAATTTGTAACTGAACAGTTAAATTCGGAATAAGAATAATCAAGATAGTAATTGATTATTAATAAGTGAAATGTAATTGTATGACAGGTGACATGGGCGAATATTAGTTACAGTTTATTCCATAACGAAAGAATATTTGTTACTTTGATTACAAGGACTTGGAAGCGTAAATATTTGTACCTTCGTGAAAAACAACCTGCTAGGAAAACTTTGTTGTGACAAAATTTATTTTTGGTTTCTTTGAGTACATCATACAATACATCATGTTAATGTATGATTTATTTTCAATACAAATATGTGTGTATTTTTTATAAATTGCAATATATGATTCAATGTCGAATGATCGAAGCCATTACAAATAAAGTGTGATTCGTTCAATTATCATTTATTCACAACTAATTCATTTGACAGATGAAGCATTAAGTGTGGTCGTTGATTTGCCTGCCAAAATTGAGGTTACCGAGAATGGAAACATTGATATAGAGTGTAAGGTGAACCTACTTACGAGTAAACCTGTTTGGCGATACAAAGGGGAAATTCTACAATCATCTGGTAGAAAGGTTATACAAGCAAATGGTACTACCCACAAATTGATGATCATGAATGTAACACTACACGACGAAGGTGAATATACAGTTGACTTTGGGAATGTCTCATCTAAAACAACAGTTCAAATACAAGGTAAACATATATGATTGTTATTTTCGTTTTTGTAATACCGACACTATTAATAGTTGGTTTTAATCTCTATCAGGTCCTTTACATAGAAGTCGTTAGTTTTATTCAATTGGTTTGGGTAATAGCTGGTAAATCTTTAAAGCAAACACTGCAATTAATTTCATACCAATTTGATCGATCCAGAAAATCATTGATGCAATTTTCTTCAATGTATTTTAGTGGAAACAGACCTTATCCACAGAAAACAGATAACACAAGAATTGTACAGAAATTGGATGAGAGGAGCTCTAGCGTTAAAATATTTAAAAATAGGTTTAGAGGGTTTTTCCGACAAGGCTGTTCACAAACAGCATAATGATCTAATGAAAACTCTTGGAAATACATGCAACACTTGTACCGAGAGAAGTCTTCTCCCACATAATCAAGACCAATGCCCACGGCAAGGAAAACATCAATGTTTATGTACTAAGATTCAGAAAAAAAAGTCAAGACAAATGTGTCCAAATGGGGGATTTTGTGGCAACGTTTATAATAAAATAGTTTGTAAACATCGCTTTCAAGATCCAACATTCACGAACACAGATGTCGAAAAATGGAGCAGTGATCCGTGGAGTGTTGCAACATGCTTTATAAATACTACTGGCTACAAAGGCAAGCAATCAGCTAAAGATGTCGACTGTTCTGGTTTGCTTAGTATGTGTATAAACAACATTGATATAGAAATGATGCTTGGAGAAGTTATCATCGATGGGAAAATAGATGCGTTTGCACAGGTAAACATCTCCACCACAGTAATAACAGATCACAGATGTATGCATATCAGTTGAACATTTTATATATATGATATTTAGCTTTTTTTTGCAAGTCTAGAAACAGCCTTTTTCGAATTGGCTTTAAAATTTGAATTGTTTTAGCGACAAATTAGAATGAGACTTTAAAATTTAATTCTTAATTGTTACTTGTATAGGCAAGAGAGGCGCGGAATGATATTCTCCACAGTCCAAACTATGAACTATCTAAAAATCAACTAAACAAGTTTATCAAAATGTTCAAAGAAGTACTAGAAATCAAGGACAAGCATGGCAATACACCTCTGAAAGGGGAACCAGGCGTTGTACACGCATTAGATTTACTAGATATGGTAACTATCCTATAAGAGTAATTATAAAGAAACAAAATAGCCAAATTGGGATACACTTCATTGATTAATAAATTGATGTAATAAATCGCATTTCTTTCTAAATATACCAATTAAGAATATATTGATGAATTTTGTAATATTAGTTGCATAATAAACTTAAGCAATCTCTAAATTCTTTACTACTTGTTATTTTGTAATAGATGTATTACTTGTAATTATACGATCAGCTCCGTTGCATAATTGTGAAACACGTTTAAATGTATTGTCTAAAAAGTAAGTACATTATTGACTATAATAGTTAGTACAATCACTTTATATGTTCTAACATTGTAGTGCATCCATCCGTATCATCTTGCAAACGTGCGTTCGTTAATTCTAGGCTTTTTAAACATAAACAAGGTCATTGTTTTTCAGTATTAACAAGATTGCAACAATATAGAATGTAAAAAGAGATCAACAAAGCTTATAACATGTAAACAATTCGGCAATATGTTGTAAACAAAATTAGCCTGGTAAATCTTATGTTTATTTAGACCTTCTCTTGTATTGTTTCCTTTGATTTCAAGTGATACATGTACTAAAGTTCCTTCTATTCTTTTAAAAATGGGCCTTATGTGCATACTGACATTTTTGTATTGTCATGCAAAAGACAAATTCTTCAAATGAGTTTACGGACTTGAATCCTATCATAAATTTCTTACAGGTGCAACAAAATCAGATTGAGATTAACCTGGAACATGAGGTGAGAGAGCTGAGAGAGCATGGGATGTCTATATTAGAAGAGAAATACCAAACAGCAAAACAACAGGCAAATTTTATTGCTTATGCATTTGAGTATTGCTATAACATGTTTTCAAGACTCAATAAGGCAATATTAAAGAAAGGCAATATTGATTTTCAAATCTAATACAATGGATAAATGGATAATAAGTTCAAAAAGTGTTTTAAAAATACTGCGATTCTAAAGTTGCTAGTCTACTCATTGTATACGAATCTTTAGTGAGAAACATATGTTAAAATAGGTGCCTTTTACCTGTCATTGTTACATGTCTCTCTCTTAACATGTGTGTGTGTGTGCGTGTGTGTGTGCGCGTGTGTGTGTGCGTTTGTTAACCCTCGCCAGCGGAAAAAAAAAACATACGGGCGAGCATAACTGTTAACCATCATGCAAGCTTGAATATATAGCCTCGTTTAGATTTCTTTAATATTACATTCGTTAGTAATGGAATAGAGTACAATTTAAAATGACATAAAAATGTTATTACGTAAATATACTTTGTGGTCAGTTCTTACCTACTGACTTCTATCTTAAGTATTCAAATGTAGTATTTAGACGGTGGTATCCGGACTATTCCAGTGTTTTGTAAGTATTATATGGGAAAATAAGGAATTAAATGAATATTACCAAAATATAAATAATACGATATTAGTTCCTTTTCGTAATGTTTATGCACAATAAGGGAAAGGTTCGAATAATATATAATTATGATGCCACACTTTAAACTTTTTTCTTCAGCATGAATTGAAACTTAAACTGATAGAGCAACAGATAAAAGGTTTGTCATTTAATTTTAATTTGAACAAATAAGAGCTTATCCTTATACGAAAATACTACTAGGTCATTAGACCATGATTTGAAGTCAAACATAAGTATTATCGAGATACGTAACAGTGTAGTTCCAAAAATCCCGTATCCGTTTGAAAAGAATTATATTTATTCTTTTAAATTGCACAAATTCAAAAATTGGTTCCGTTTTATGATAGAACGGTTGTATTTGACAAAACAGTAGTATTGTACGTAACTAAGATACGGTTTTTAACATGTGTTATACAAGTTAACTCTTACAAAGTGTATTAATAGCAACAAAGAGAAGAAGAATTTAAAAAAGTGCAGCGACACAGAGAATCAGATATTGAGATATAAATGATGGTTAAATACACATATTTCAGAAAGTAGGTATCTGAGGATTTGACACACGTTTATATAATTGAGGTCATGCAAGACACATTTCCTCAAGAAAAACATCGTTATTTCGATAGAAAAACATCAGATTTCTAAAAATAAGTATTGCTTGTAAAATAATAATCTATTAATATATATACTAATTATTTTTTATAAAAGAAAATATTCCAGAGTTTGCAGACTTTAACTTTTTAAGTGGGCTGATAACTATGCACAAAATCAGTGTTGTTTTAAAATTACAAACACACAGGTGTTTGTCTGTCGAAATAATCTTGCAAAATATTTGGTCTAAATATGTATTTTTCCCATTAAATACAAGCCAAATTACTTAAAATAAGGACACGCATATACTATGTTTAGCATTACTACATATTATTTCCATAAACTTCTGTTCTTGTTCGAGTTGTGTTTTTATTTACAGATAAAGAAAACGAGCTCCGGCTTATGTTAAATATTAGATCCTCGGGAGAACAAAACAGTCTTAAAGGTACTTAATGAAAAAAATACTTAAATACCTCAACAAAAAAAACCTCTCAACTCTTATCAATAAAAAATTGTTAAGATTGAAAAGAAGACAAAAGGGAAACAAATTAAGAACACAATTGTTATTTTATAAATTAACTTGTTTGAGGACTAAAATGAGAATGTAAATAAAGTGAGTTGAACTAGCTATATTTGAAATACATATATTAATAATTCATAATGCCAGTTTTCTTACTTTTCCTTGTTGTTCTTGCATAAAATCTGCGCACGTAAGGTGTATTGTAACGAAGACGGAAACATGCTTTTACAGATATAATAACGTAAGCATGCACTTTGTTTTTAATATGCATGATTCAGGGCGCCGTGTATAACGGATATAAACGGGAAAGCATCACGAAACCTGTGTTACATTTATATGAAAAAAAAAATATAACGAAACGCAAATGAAACTTATTTGAGAATATTGCTAATACACAAGTTGTGCTAATTAACATCTGCATATTTTGATGCACGTTAAACCGTGCATTTCATTCTCTATTATGTTTTCTTTTTCAGAGGACTCCTTGCTTAATCTACAGATAAAGGTTATTGCTAAGAATGGTGAAAAAAATGCTAAAGGGAATCAGCGAGTTTATGAAAAAATGAGAGACTATATTCAAAATAACAGTGCTATGACTGGTTTGCCTTTTGATGAAATATCAACTGATACACCGGTCTATCACCTCGTAGATTTCATCAAGGCCATAAAAAAATGCCGTATCGTTGATATTTCTCCCACTGACCAATCGTCAACAGACATACAGATCAACTGCCCAACTTCGAAAGTCGTGGAAGATTTTCTTAAGTCTATCATCAGTAACGATTTTCAACAAAAACTGTTTAACCTAAGACGATGGCTACAAATGCAATATGGCATTGAATCGCATGACATCATTGCCAATTGTTCACCAAATGGCATGGAGAAAGCAAAACAACGTCTGCGTAAGTTAAATATGAATAATAATGGTATATGATATTTTTTTTATATTCAACAGTGTTCTGCTCCAGTAAAACATTTGTAATCAGTGCATATTAATAGTATTTATTGACTGATTAAATCAAAATTAATTAAAAAAATCTTTTGCTCAATATCGTTAAGATATCTAAGGATCATTGAACATCTTAATACGTTGATATTTTTATTCTGTAAACACAAAAACATGTACAGATATTTGAAAGCGTAAATTTGAAACCGTAAATCTACTGTCCTCAGACTTAACTGACGTAACCAGAAGTATGACTTGTGCCGAACATCAAAATACGCAATGTACTCTCTATTGTCCTGACCATGACACGTTTTTATGTACAGTATGCAAGGGATCAAGACATGGGTAATTATACTTTTCTTACAATCAGTAATTTATAGTGGTTAATGTGGTGCAAAAGGTATCACATTAAACTAACAAATTACAAAAGCGTGCAACAATTACTGTTAACTTATCTATCAGAATCATTTAAGTTTGATTTCTCTTAAATTACTTGAAAAAAAATAGAAAAAGCTATATTTTGACTAAAAAAATAATCATTCCATACCTTTTATTTGAAATATTTCCAGCTGCCATAAAGGATCTGTGTATCTCTGAAAAAGGTTTATAATTGAGATATATCTATTTATCCGGTTGTTGGTAAAGTATGATTAATGAAAACAAAAATGTCAACAATAGTTAAATCTCTTTCATATATATTCAATCTTTATTTTAGTCTCATCAATGTACATACATACAACAATATACATAAAACACATATAACATAATTAAAAAAAGTACATTGCCACTCATATATTGAGTAATAAGAGATTTTTGTAACAATTCAACGAACAAAAAGACTTACGTAATTACTGCTATATATACTATATACATGCTTATATCGTTAAAGCTAAGAAGCAGACGCTAATCGTTAAATAAAAAAATCATTAAAATACACGAAGATAAAAAACTAAATGTGGTAAAAAGGCACTATTGCGCAATTAAAAAAAAATGTGTTAAAGAATCAGATATCACCCCGATCAGATCGTGGATGAACAGATAAGCATCTACTTCTTAGGAGAAGTTAAGAGATATAGATATCACATAAAAAGAAATTACATTATTTACACAGATAAAATTGTCTCCTATTTAAAATATCATTACAGGTAATTCTGACTTATATGTACAATAATTTCTAAGCTTGTTACCACCTCTACCAGTAACACTCGTGGTCCTATTGATAGTTTCAAGCCATTCAGCAATAAACTTGTTTGTCATATATGATTGTATACCTTCTACAATGTAGACTTTAGAAACATTTACATTTACATCAGAATAGTTGACTAAATTACAATCATTTATTTGCTTCTCCATAGAAAAGAACCAGTTTTTACATGATGTACCAGCTTTAACACTTGCCCAAAATGCAATTCGCTTATTAATACGAGTAGAACGGGTGTTACAAATACAGGCCCAATAAAAAGCTATAGTTTTCCATTGGCGAACAACAAGGAGCTGCCAAGCCATTTCTCCTGCTAAAGCCGCATTAGGTGTATATTTGCCAACGCCTAGGAAATACCTCATTGCTCTATTCTGAACAGCATTTATACAGGAGAAAGATCGACAGCCCCACACTGCTGCACCGTAACTTGTTACAGGCCAAACTAAGGAGTCGTATAACTTAGTAAATACATTAAAAGGTACTCCACCTACTAATTTACATTTGGCAACTACCAAACCCAATGCACGGCTTGCACTTTGAGCAATTGTCCTGGCTGTTACATTAAAATCGAGGTGTTCGGTCAAAGCTTTACCCAAGTATGTATATCTATCAACAATATCAAGAGTTTCATTACCACATTTGAAAACAAAGCCAACCTTTTGTAACAGAGGGTGGTCTAAATTGAACAATATTACTTTTTGTACAATTAATTTGCAAAACCGTTAACATTGCACCATTGACTTTCAAAGCATTTAGCAAAACTACTTGCAAATCATGTTTATTTTCAGCTAACAGAACAATATCATCTGCATATAACAAATGCTTATAATTTCACTTCCAATAGACACACACCAATATTCAAAGATTTAAGATACATAGCAAGAGTCATTAATGTACAGATTGAACAGCAGAGGGGACAATGGTGCAGCCTTGTCTTAGGCCAGAATGTACACTGAACCAGTCAGTTTTTATAAGAATTTACACGAACACATGACAAGACATTAGAATATAGTGATCTTACGGCAGTTAACATTTTTCCTGATATACCACTATCATGTAGTTTTTTTCCATAACTTCTATTAATATTGTCATAAGCTTTTCTAAAGCCGATAAATGCACAAAATGTTGATTGCTTTAGCTTTTTCCTAGCATCTATTAGAGTACTCAATGAAGAAATACGATCAATAGTTGTGCGTTTCTTTCTTAACCCATTTTGCTCGTCTACCAGTTTTTCATTTTCTTCAGTCCAGGTACTAAGACAATCATTAAGAACCGAACAATATAATTTGTATACTGCAGGAGCTAAAGATATACCTCTATATGAAAGGGGATATCTAGGGTCCGCAGAAGATGACTTGGGAATTGGGTTAATAATACACTTTCCTCATATACCAGGAACAACTCCGCTGTCAAAAATAACATTGAATAATACATGAAGAAAATACACTGTCGTATCATTTTTCAAAACCTCGGTCGGGATATTATCAGCCCCACAAGCTTTTCCCATTTTCGCACTAGAAATGGCCTTTTTAATCTCAAAAAATAATATTCGTTGATTAAAAGAAACATTATCAGAAGAATCAGGGTCTTGCAAAAAATCTAAAAGAGGAGGTGCATCATACCCTTTAAAGAGAGAACTATACACCGTTTTCCATTTTTGGAGTACGTCTGTGACAGAAGACGATGTATCACCGTTATCCAAACGTTCTTCCATTGGTATTTGTTTATTTTTCGAATAGCCTATCCCAATTTTGCCTATAGATTTCCAAAACTGATTACTGTCAACTTTACAATTGTTTAACAAGTCATTCTGCATAGAATACCAATAAATACGTTTTCAACGCTGAACCTAATGATCAAAAATCGTTCTACTAGAAATATACACAGATTTAAGATGTAGCTTATCACTTCTATTCTTACAATCTAGCCATTTGCGTTCATTATGACACATAATATTCCAAAGACCTGATAACTTATCAGACCACCATGGCTTACCAGCTCTTCGCTTTCTATGAGAGCTACTAATATTTACCCTTTTATATGATAATTTACTATACATATTATCTTTAACAATATTACACCAATCCAAATATATATTATAAATATCAGTTTGGGTGTTAATACCTGATTCTAACTTTTCTATAACAGTTTATTTGTTCTGTAGGTATCAGTAGGTATATTACGTAATTGAAACTTATCAAAAGAACAACTGGCATCTATAGAAATAGTATTACTTTTACTTATATTGATATTTGTCTCGTAGTTAATATTCCACATAAGCAACGCATGGTCTGGGATACTAGCTGGCATTGTAGTGTTCACATAATCAATACTATTTATCAAATCTGTAACACGTACAATACAAAAATCTTTAAACAATTTAAAATTTTCGTGAGACGTGACACAATTATCGACTTCAGCTGTACCTTTAACAGAAATAGACGCAAACTCATTTTTAATACAATTCCTTCCATTAAGCATACACATATTTGTATTAATCAGAAAATCAATAAAAAGTTCCCCATAAGCAATTTTTACAAAATCTATGACATCACGGGGCGGTAAACTATCAACTCCACAAATGAAATCTTCTAAATCTCCACATCTGCTGTTAAAATCTCCGCAAACATACACCACACCTTCATTTTGAAATCTGTATATATCTGCTAAAATATTATCATAAAATGCATGTACGTCAAAATAACGAGAAGATTCTCTGGAGGTAAATAACATACACATGTAAATATCGCATATTTAGTAATTTTATGCACCAATTTTAACCACAAAATGCCCTCAAATGAATTTTGCACAATACTAATATCAAAGTCATTAAACAGTTGGTTTTTAACTAAAAATCCAATACCCCCGGAACCTAACTTGGCACGCTTGTGTATTATTGTACGGTTTAAACCAAACCATTTATAACCTTCTACTTGTAAAACATTATCATATAAAAGATGAGTTTCTGCAATTCCTAAAATATCAAGGTCACATTTTAAAAGGCAAGATTCACGTAAAATATAATTATCACAGTCACTGTCCATACTCCATCCGCGCACATTCCAAAACCCGCATTTCACCTAGTAGGACCCACGGCTGGAAGTTGCTGGACATCAACCTGTCTGCTGGAGATAGATCGTGGTTAGTATAAACATGCTCATATTGTTGATTTTTTCTCAAGTCATGCTTTGCAGACATAACCTTTCGTTTATCGTCATGTGTATTGAATTGGGCTATAATAACTCCCGGCTTTGATTCTACGGATGATTTCTTCCGGGATGCCGTAGAACAAGATATGTTTCTTATTTTTAGCCCATCACGGATGAGTTTGTTAACCTTTGCCCTCGTATCTTCTCCTTGAGTCTCCGATAGTCCACGAATAACCACGTTAAGAGACCGTTCATCCGCTGTAGACATTTGCTGACTCCGTACGTCTCTTACTGGCAAGCTGTCTATTCTAGCCTCAAATTCCTCGGTCATCTCGTCACGGAGTGAATCTTTCATAGACAATAATTTATCGTCGACATCTTTACGGATACGGTTAAGTTCAGTATTCACTCTTTTGTCCAGAATTTGGGACACATTATTAGCTATTTTCTGCTCAATACCACTTTCAAGTTTGTCCATGCGTTCTGTGATAGAGCTGAAAAGCATGAGCATATCCGCCGAAAGTTTGTTGATCAAGTGCTCTACCTACGGGTTACCATTTTCGTGTACATCCGCATGAGCTACAACAATGTTTCTTGGAGCTGGGGTGGGTCCTTCATTGTAGAGGGTTCGTCTTGCAGTGGATAGCGTCAGAGCCTTTTTTACTGTCGAATCAAGCGGTTCAGAAGCATTACGTTTTCTACCACTTTGTACTGGTGTTGCAATACGTTCTATACGTTGTGATGACATCACTGAATCAACGTAGTCCTGGGCATCGCTCGATTTAACGCTCGATTTCTCCATAGTGAACACATAATGACGACTCTGTCTACTATCCAGTCAGTAATAGAGTGCGAGTGCGCTCTATTCAAGCGTGACGAAAATCCAGGTAATCGGAGGTTTACACTATAGCTGATTGACCGGTTTATCGATACAATGGTAAAGTACAGGTAGTGTTACTAAAAATAGATCGTCGATACTACATGAATCTCAAAGTTTATCAATATAGAGTTCCCAAAAATAAAGTAAGTCACCTCCAAATCACAGAATCCTTTCAAAATATCCTTCCAGATCACTCACAACGAAAATTGTCCATAAATGTTCACAAAACACTGTTTAATAAATACAACTTTTTAACTCCGCAAAATGTCAACAAACTTTTCATTCAAGGGACGTAACAACCAATCGACATAACAACTTTTATTGACCCACACTTTTGTTGCTAACTTTAATTGAAAGCGTGCAACAATAACTGACAACTCATCAGTCAGAAACATTGAAGTTTGATTTTACATTTAAATTTGTAAACAAATTATAACAATTAATACTTTGACAAAAAAATCATTTGATACTTTTATTGATCAGTCATTTTTATTCCTCACTGTACCATATTGAAATAATCTAAATTTATTTGGTTAGTTAGACGAATGAAACATAAATAGTCAACACCTTTGATAAAAATGGTAGTGTTGGCAGGATAATAAGTCTTCTTGTTGAATCACGCAATATAACCTAAACTAACATTGACAAATTCCAGCATTTTGATAGTTTCTTTTATTTATTAAACAGTTAACAGGGTAATACTTATTGTTCGAAGAAATAATCCGCCAGTTTGTCTTTAATATGACACTTATCTTATATGTATTAAGAATAATATGTTAAAATTTGAATCGAAATAACATGTTTTATCTTAATTCGTAATATCAGCTGTTTTGTGAATATGATGATCATGATAATTGTTTCAATTATGTTGTTATCTTGATAATGTACAATTTATGTCTCATAAAAAGAGGATATTGAATGAGTGTTTGTTTATACTTGCATATCAGACAGTATTATCTTCCGTTTACACTGCTGCTAGAAAAACCTGACTTACACCCCATGCAAGACAAGTCGAGTGCTTTTAATGACTTCATTGCCTCCGTCCTTTTATGAATGAGTTGCGTTCTTAGGATTACGTCATTTTACCGTTGTGAATGAAGTTATAAGTTCATACGCTACTGTGAGAAAAAGTGCGTAATGTGATATCAGTTTTTGTTATAATTTCTGTTCTGAAATGTAAATAAATGTAATATGCAAGAAAAACAATTAAACACAGGATGTCCGTACGACGGGAATATCTAGCTCTTGCGACTATGTTTAGCGGAAATTCGGCTAAGCCTCGTTATCAGTTACACAAACAGTTACAGTAAACAGTTACCCTCGAGCTAGATATTCTGGTATGTACCGGCAGCCAGTGTAATATTTTTTATAATATTAAACTTATTGAAAGAGTTGAATGAAATTATATTTAACGAGTCTTTGGCGAGCATTATATTGTTTTATTCAACGAGTTCATTAAATTCACGAATATAATATTCTATATGTCACATACATTCTTAAATAGGAACGTAAACTGTTAAAAGGAGTCATTTGTCATTGACGCGTCTATAGTGTAAAGCTAACGTTAGCGGGCTTCAACGCTATGTTTATATACAACACAAATGACGTCACGTCAAAGTGTTATTCCACTAGTATTATATCGTTCTGATTAAATAGAGGATATTGAATGAGTGTAGGTTTAATTCTAAATTTATTGAACGAGTTGAATAAAATTATATTATGCGAGCCTCTGGCGAGCACAATATCGTTTTATTGAACGAGTTTAATAAATTTAGTATTACATCTACACAAATATGATATTCTTTTTATCACATGTATAAAATAAGAACGGTTAACTGTTAACAAGACTCTTTTTGTATTTGACGCGCCTATAGTGTAACGCTAATATTATATATATTTATAGCGCAAATGACGTCAACTCAAAGTGTATTTACACTAGTGTAATATCGTCTGGTGAAATATCGTTTTTATTAAATGGCTTTATTACTCTCCTGCGCCGCGGTTAAAGTGATTAAGCCATTTAATCAGAACGATATTATACTAGTGTAATAACACTTTATCACATAAAGCACAGGAGTGTAATAAAGCCATTAAAAAAAAACGATATTACACTAAACTCGTTCAATAAAACAATATTATACTCGCCAGAGGCTCGCATAATATGATTTTATTCTACTCGTTCAATAAATTTAGTATTAAACCTACACTTATTCAATATCCTGTATGTATTACACTTCTGTACCGCGGAATTTGAAAATAGACATTGCGTTTCAACTTCTTAACTTGTTATTACTGGTATAAACCTTTAGTTATAATACTATTTTCTTGAAACTGATCATAGTCATTCTATTCTCTAAACATGCAAATTATTATAGCATGTATATTATTATTGACATTAAATATCTTATCAGTAATTAAAACTGGCTATTCTATAGCAGGGCTGATAACTCGTACAACTGATGAAAGTATTAACCATTCCCTGAACATGATGGGTATTTTGCATGCCGTTTTTGTTCAACGGATTTCTTAGAGGCCAATACAAGGTTGCTGCTGGATTGTGCGATAATGGCCTGATGATGTCTAAAATGTCATAGGAACCGCAGACCGATGGTGTCCTTTTATCGCCAAAAGGCAGACAGCAACCAAGTATTAACGTCGTTAATAACTACGTTAAAATATCGCCGTTAACCTTGGTTGTCGCAATTTCTAAGATACAGACAGTTGTCAATATCAACAAATATGTCTGTCAATCAGTTTAACAAACTGGCAAATGATAGGAGGGATTGGTGCTGACCATTGGAACATATGCTTCTATATAAACACGAAACTTACAGAATTACAGGTACATTTGTTTCATACATAGGCTTATAATTGCTGTCATATTTTACACGTCAGTTTTTGGCATGTGCAACCGATATTTCTGCGCGCTTTAAAAATGAATCCATAACAGAAATTAATCGAGATTTAGCGTGGAACTAGTTTTTCCCCAAAAAAGTACATGTACATACGATTATAAACGAAATGGATATAATATAAAAGTAAAAAAAAACTTGTAGGAATAAACCCAGAAATATTTCTTATGTAAGTAAGGGCGCAAGCCTTTTTCGTACATAATATTTGTATTTTTTCATCGCAGATCAGGAAATACAATGCTTAAATTCAATATCTGGAACAAATCTTGCAACAAAAAGTAGTTCTAAAAACAGCTTAAATCTAGCGATGTAAAAGAAATGAATACTTTTTTTTCCTACAAGTATCCAACGAATTATAACGAATTCAAAGTTTAAAAGTAACTTTTGCTTATAGAATTGTCCATAAAGTCACAATCACAATTTACGCGGATGAATGTTTTTTAATCAATGAAAATTGCTCGACTATTTCCGTAAAGCTTCAGGTTATTGTGATCGGAATACAACGCCGCCTTAATGGACATTTGTTATTTAGACCTTCTGAAAAAAGTAAGCTTGTTGACTCTTGGCTAGGACAGGGACCAATTTAGGGCAATCGACGATACTCAATTTGCACCAAAAGTACCGGTCTTATCAGTTAAACACCCGATAATTCACGTTAACAAAACGCTATTCTTAGCGATGTCGATACCGAGTGCCCCTATGACCACACTTCAGCGCGTAAAACACTGTCGTGCAGTAAATTATAATATACATGTCGGATTGTTTTGGCGCTTAATTTTTACATCAGTGTTAAACAAAAGGTTTATTACTGTTAACAAAATATCTCGAAATTCATAATATTCTACATGCAAATCAAGCTGTTTTCCTTGCGCTAATCACTTATTTACACTATACTCGAGCTCTTTCTGACATACTTAAAAAGTAAAAATAAAAAACTTTCCTATGCTTTTGTAGATTTCTCTCAAGCTTTTGATAAAGTATGGAGGGTGGGTATATATTTCTTGAAAATTCTTTAAATGGTAAAGTTTTCATAGTTATTATTAATATTCACAAACACATTAAATCGTTTATTTTACATAATTGAGCTGTATCGGCGCCGTTCGTTTCCGATAAAGGGGTAAGGCAGGGTGTGAATTTGTCTCCTGTCCTTTTTTCCATGTACTTAATTGACCTCCAAACTTATTGAATCACGACGATCTTACGTTATGGCTCACACGTCTTGTTATTCTTTATTCTGTTATCGAACACTGCTAACGTTCTAAAGGTGAACTTAAACGAAACTAAAATAGTTATTTTGGTGCTTGGTAAACCAGGGATTCTACATTTTATTTCGGAGATGAAAATATCGAGATATCAAATTCTTACCATGACATGACTTAGGTGTGACATTCTCTCCTTAAAGCTGGAAACAAGAATTAAAGGCAATGTATTTTCGATTTACCACCAGATCTTATAATTAAACTATTTGATAACACTGTCTTACTTTTGACATTTTGACATTTGGATATGATTTTTTTTTTAGATTTGAAAATTTAGATATATTAGAAAAAGTTCATAATGAATTTCTACGTAAAATAACCAAATCTCGTAAATCCGGCGAACTTGGATGGTATCTATTATCTATTATAATTAAAACTAGGATGGTCTCATTTTGGAATCGTTTCACTAAGAGGAAAAAATAAATATTGGTTAAACTTTACAGTTTTCCAAATCATGAGTTTAAATTAATAACTTTTAAGATAAGAGAAAATCTGAATTGTGTTCGCCGTCTTATCTTTTGGAAAACCAGACCTAACAAATACAAATCACGTGCATATACATTAACTTAAACTTCTACATAAATACTAAAATATACCAATACAGACAGACTTTGTAATTGCAGCTTCATCATTCAAATTATGAAGACTGTTTCTTTACAGCAAATCATAAACTTCCTGGAGAAAATGATACGATGGTTCTCCTAAAAATAAAAGTTTTTGTACATTGTTTAGCGTCAACCGAATTGGTACCGAACAGCATTACTTTTTACATTGTAGTTTTTTCGGGCGACTAAGAGATCATTTTTTCCAAAACGCAAATTTAATACACGAACACGAAATTTCGCTTCAATCACTATTAAAATCAAATAACATACATGTTTTAGGGAGCCTCGAAAAAAATATTAATTCTAGTATAAAAACAATCTTAATGCCTCCATATTTAATAATTAATTCAAGATTTTATTTAATATAAACATTCGTTTGTTTGTTTGTTTCCTTTAATTGTATGTTTATTTTTTTCAATATTTTCTTTGTGTGTACTATCTTATTTACAAATGAAGTCATTGAGTCAGTTAGAAATGCAAGTACATATTATCTTATTGTACAATTTATGAATCGATATAGCTAACATTTCACAGACAAAGTTTTTTCCAACATATTCCGATAATTTAAATCCCATTGGTTCATAATAATTAAGATTTTCTCGTATGCATATTGTTATACTTTTTTGTGCCCCCACGTTAGTGGCGGGCATTTAGATTTACCCTTGTCCGTCCGTCCGTCTGTCCGTCCGTCCTTCCGTCCGTCCGTCCTTATGGGCAGGTTGCTCAGCATATTTTAGATTTGCACCTGGGGTTTCGCTTGTGGATTTATCCAGTATTTGTAGAGTTATTTCCCTTGACTTAGTAAAAAGATTGACAGAACAGTGGCGCGGTGGGGGCACCCGTGTCCTATGGACACATTTCTAGTTAAATCTATGAATGACCTTCCTTATTGTTGTAGATAACTGTTATGCACGACATTCACACGCAGATTTACTACATGTTTAGTACTAAATAACGTGTTTAACATACATGCAGGTGCGTATTCGAAACATAACTGTTCAAATCATAACAAGAGACAACCTTCATTTTTTTGTCTTCAAAAGTCTAACTTGCCCATGCGACCACGTGTATTAAGCTACTTTTGTCTTATGCGACCACCTTCAATCCCCCGTTCATTTTCTCTCTATTATCTTTAATGTATTAAGCGACTTACCGTCCCTGAAAAGGCCCCAATCAACCGGGGCCTCAAATTTTCAAATTTTTCCGGTTGGGGTTTCTTTTTGGGGGTTCTGTATTTTTCTAATTTTTTATGGATCACCCGTGGGTTTTTTTGTTTCGTGTGGGGGCTGGGAAAAAATCTCCCCCCTACATTTTTAAACAAAAGATGTTATATTTTTGGGAAACCCCTTTAAGATCGTTTAAGGGCCCCCATTATTGTTGTGCTTGTTTGGGATTTTTTAAATTTCAAAAATTTTTTGGAATTTTTCCCATATGGGTGGTTCCCCAAAATTTTCCCACTTGAAATAAAGTTGAATCACCTTAGGGGTTGTTTCCCCCGCTTTTTTTAAAATTTTTTCTTTTTGGGCGTCTTTCTGTGGCAGGGGTTCATAAAAACTGATCCCTTTCAAAAATTTCCAATTTTTTTTGTTCTGCCCCTTTTTTTTCTTTTGTTTAGGGGACACGCTTTTTATTACTTGGGGACCATACGCCGCTTTTCATGGAATGGCACTACTGTGTCACATTGAAGGTTCCATGATAACCGCCGTATGAACACATCTGCGGATGTTTTAAAATTCAAAATTTTACTATTTCACGTTTAAATGTTGAATTCTGCTTAAGCCGGTGCTAGGGGGCGTGGACGGTAATTTGCACTTTCCAGTACCGTCCATGAACAGGCTCAATCAAACCGAGCCTGCAACATTTTCAATTTTGCCGTGTTGGGCTTTCTTTAGGGATTCTGTATTTATCTATTTTATGATCACATCCGTGTTATTTGTGCCGTGTGGCGGCTGTAAAAAGTCTCCCCGTACATTTAATCAATGATGTTATATTTTCGATCCTTGAAGATCGTTCAGCACGACATTATTGTTGTGCTTGTGGTATTTTAAGTTTCAACTTTTCGGCATTTTCTATATGGGTGGTTCCAATATTCCTACTTGAATAATGTTGAATCACCCTTAGGATATGTTGCCTGCTTTTTAAATTTGTCTTTTGACGTCTTATCTGTGATACGCAGGCTTCATAACCTCTGATCCCCTTTCAAAATTCCATTTTATTTAGTTCTGCCCATTGTTTTCTCGTTTAGGGCACACGCTTTTTATTACTTGGGGACCATACGCCGCTTTTCATGGAATGGCACTACTGTGTCACATTGAAGGTTCCATGATAACCGCCGTATGAACACATCTGCGGATGTTTTAAAATTCAAAATTTTACTATTTCACGTTTAAATGTTGAATTCTGCTTAAGCCGGTGCTAGGGGGCGTGGACGGTAATTTTCACTTTCCAGTACCGTCCATGAACAGGCTCAATCAAACCGAGCCTGCAACATTTTCAATTTTGCCGTGTTGGGCTTTCTTTAGGGATTCTGTATTTATATTAGTCAGCTAATTAAAATCAATTTTTTCATTAAACGACCACTTTTACCTGTCAAGTTATTGTGTTTTAGAGAACGCCGCCTCGTTATGTCAGGAGTGTCAACAATCAAAACACAATATATAAATGCGTGAAAAACTCTATTTGCCAAACATTTTTAGTGTATGCAAATAAAGGTAAGTATACGCGTGACGTGTTTTATCCAATAATATCGATACTCAGATGGTGTATACGCTTAGCTGTTGATATTTCGAACCTTGAACTTTATCAGCAATTAAATTAATTTTTACAATCAGATGTAGTTTGTGAATTTCAAATGAAAAATGCACACCAGAAAAAAGCTTCACTTATCAGGGTTTTCGTGTTGGAGTCAAGGAAATACAACGGAGAAGTTTAAAAATTCTGGAAAAATGTCAACAGTACGTAATGGATCAAAACTGATTTGTCAATAAAGATCTGAAAGTCATTTTTTTTACATTAGCATCCATTTGAGCCGTGTCATGACATTTCCAACATAGTGGTCTAATGACGTAATCGTAGAAACGCGACGTCAAAGTTGACGCCAATATTTCTTAATGATATGACGCGTGCTTTTCCAATCATCACTGTGTAGTTTTCAGGGAAAAATAATCTGATCTATCATTTTTCAGAAATTATATAAATATATTGCAAACTGCAAACTGATAATATCGTCAGTGAACAAAACATGGTAAACATCGACAGATATATGCAAGCGTCCGGCAATATACTTGTACATTCAAATATCTCTTTATCTGTATAAAGATATACTACACATCACGGTCAAGTATACTTTGTTCGTTTTAGCCCATTCGTGTTTGCCTATTCATTCGGTTTCATCCCCGCAGACATGCATTTACACAATTTTAGCATATTTCATATCTGAAGTACACATATTTTGAGTTTTATTGTTCTACCATACATTTGGCTATACAAAGAATAATAAACAATTGCAATGGGTGATTTGATCAGTTACAGGTTTTGTGTTCTGCTTTTATGGCAAAACCTGATAATTTTAATTTAACATCGTTGTTTTCTTTATCGTATTGATGTTTTAAAATGATAATCAAGATTACAGAGATCTTGTTTAAAATATGTTTTAATAAATTAGAAATCGAACGTACTACCTCTTTAATCCGCCCACTAACGATAATATGTTTTTTGTCAACAGTTTGGGCTGTTACTTGAAATAAATTATAGCTGTGATATGTTGCTGTACAGATCTAAATATCCGTCCCCAGGGGACTCGCCAATCGGCAGGTTCTCGAAGGACGGATATTCCAATCCGATTGGAAATTTATGTCCTTACACCCGTAACTATTTTCGTTCAGTAGCGTATGAAATTACAACTTCATTCACAACGGCGAAATAACGTCATCCAAAGTATTCCATTCTATAGCACGCGACTCATCTGGCACCCCCATGACAGATGAAATATCCGGCATGGGTAAAATTAACGGATATGCAAGAAATACTCTGTCAAATCATTGTAATAGTTTATGTTTATAAATGAAAGTGTGGGTTTCTATTTAGTGATATAAAACCCATAGTATTCAGAGTATATCACTCATAGTGTTGTAAACATAGCTTTGCCGATTTTTTGTGGCCTAAGTATTAAGTTATGATTCCGTAAGTTTCCCTATAGATGTATTGTGTATCTTGTTCAAAGCATATTTCTCGATTCAATGACAATTACTACACTAAAGTATTTATTTTCCTCCGCAATGATGACTTTTCCGTGTTTTTCTCATTTTTTTTAAATAAAACTGCGCTGATAAAATTTTTCAGGAAACCCTTTAACCTTGCAAGAATTTGAAACGTATTTTAAAATACCCTAAGTAAGAGAATTTTTAAGGAAATTTTTTGGGTTTAAAATTTAATTTTATTGTTTTAAAAGACACTTTTATATATTTTCCCTTGCGGGCGTGAAACTTTAGGGCTTACCCTTTTTTTAAGTTTAAATTTGACCCAAATTTTCCCTTTAGTTTGGTTGGGTTTTTTTTTTCCAATTTTCAAATTGGGTTTTTCCCAAATATTTTCTTTAATCATATACTGTATTAAAAATGTAGGGGGTGATATACATATATTTAAAAAGAATAAAAATTTTAATTTTTAAAAATAAGGGGAAAATATTACATTTGGGGGGTAAACAAATTTTTAATTAAAGGGAAAAAAATAATAAATGTATATAATTAAAAGACAATTGTTCTGTTAATTAAGTGAATGTGAGTAAGACACTTGAAGTTGTTGAAATACATTCCTGCTTTATATAAAAAAAATAGAGTGATTCAGACTAAATCGGATAATTTCAGTAAATTGCAGCTACGTGCTGAATGACCCCGAAAAACATAGTATTGAGATATTGAAATCATTAAATCTTTAAAATTTCATTATTAAACATAATGTTATGATATCGTTAAGGCAGCATACCTCAAGATCCATGTTTATTTTCATAACAATTCGGAAAAATGTATTTGAAAGTACAATATTGTGAAGTGAAAAAAGGAATCAGTTTACATATTGCAAACGACACTTACAATCTACGTAAAATAGCCACTACTGTATTATATTGTTGATTGTCTTTGTTTTTCTTTTTTTTCCCTTGTTTTTTTCAATATGGTATAACATGTACATTTATATAAAACACACGACGCGTGGATTCCCTAAATTTATACGCCTCGTTTAAAATATTTTCTTACTTCTTTGTGTGATATAATAGATTTTTTCCCGAAAATTAAAAATCCCCTATTTACATGTAAGCCCCAAATTTTTTTTAAAACTTTTGACTAAATTTCGGGGAAAAAGCCCTCCCCAGAAACCCATTCAAAATGTTGTATGCCCTTTGGGAAAAGGGCGAAAATTTCCAAAACTTGCTGGCACCCAAAATTTTTTCCCCATATTTTTCCCGGTTCTCACAAGGAAAACTATTTTCTTTATTAAAATTTTATAAAATTTTGAGAAAAAAAAATTTTTAGGGTGCTGTTTTGGGGGGTGATGTCACAGTTAAGCAGTATTAAATTGTATGTTTATATCATGTCTTGGAAATAAGATAATTCTTGAATGTATTAAAAAAGTGATATCTCATTTTTTATTTATTCCTGCAAAATTTTGAAACATAAATGTTGGTATTTCTGTGCACATTTATTACCTGAGTATTTTGACCTTATATAAGGATGGTTCACATACTATATTCAAAAATGCACATCGTATAATGATATATTGACATCATATAAAGACACATTGACATCAAATATTGTTCAGTTGCACTACATATAAAGATGGATCCACATAATATATTAATGAGTGCACATTGTATACGGAAAGGTTGACTCAATATATTGCTAGTTGGACATAACAACGTTCAGGTTTATAATAGTAAGACAGTCAAGGCTTTCCATATACTTGTATATGTCTATTCGTGCAACAAGTCGTTATATGTACTAATGATGTCTTACTATTGACACGGTACTCTTTAACAATGAAAATGTGAGCTTCGTCGTTAGTAACGGTAATAATTTACATGCTAAGATACATGTATATAGGAGTATATGTCAAGCAAAACGATGATTCAGTTTATTCACGTTGCATTTTTAATCCGTCAAATAAAACGACGTCACTTATAATGTTAAAAAGCGTTATAAATCAAGTTTTCTTTGTCTAAAGATAATAAAATTTGTCTTGAATGATCTAGAAAAGATTGCATTTTGAGAATCTTTGAAAAAGTAAAATGTCAAATTTGACCACTATGTTGGAAATGTCATGTCACGGCTCATTTAGATTATCGGAGGGTTCTAAATATTAAACATTTATATACATGAAGTTGAAAAACATCCCCACTGCAAAAGAAAGATGTCATGTATAAATTTTGACTTTTCTTAAGGGACCGTTTCATTGAGCGCCCGTTTTTGGTGTTTCCCTTGCACGGTCGCTTAATACAAATTTGAAGTATAATAAATTAATGGTGTGCATTGACTTAAAGTTAATCAATCTCGGCTCGATATTTCATTTCTAAGTTTAGAAGAAGATATTTATATATTTTTTTAGTTGGACGTGTACTCTGTTTAATGATTATTCATTTTTGTACCGGAACTATACATTCCCTGTTATATAAACATCTTGTTATATTCTCCATTTTGAATTGAAAAAAAAAAATTGGGTGGGACATAATTGCAATAACCGTTTTTTTCTATCAAACTTGAGTATATGTACTGCTAATGTTTGTTTATTTCGGGTACATGTATACAAATGCACATCACTCTTAATGTTTATAAACTTTGTTATACATGCATTCTTAATATGGAACAGATTGCACTTATTCTTTCCGGTAATGACGGAAACATTATAATTACAAGTATTAGCATTTCCAAAAATGCTTGGAATCGCCGTTCAGCCATGAATGTAGACATAGTATTTCCTCCCTTGCCTCATACTTTATTGTATGTGGTCAACACATAAAGCCAACAAAAGTACTTGATTTACTCCACCATTCCGTTCTTGTCAAACTATTTTGACGCACTAAGTTAGATCATGCTGGGTCAGAACGTAGGAGATACTCAGTATTGCCCATGAGAAAAATATAACAATAACTTGACTCGTAGTACAATAAGTTAGACTAATAATATCTGTCATATGTTGCGGTTCGGACCGGAATATCCGTCCCGAGGGGACCCGCCCATGGGCGGGTTCTCGAGGGACGGATATTTAGGTCCGAACCGCAAACATATGTCAGATATTTTTTCTTGCATATTCTGCCATATTATTTCATATTTAAAATGGTTTACCTCAATATGATATATGTTCATGGAAATTAAAGTCATTTCATCCCTAACTATTTTCTTAAAATAGCGTATGAACTTACAACTTTAATAACAACGGCGAAATGACGTCATCCTAAGCACATATTTCCCTTCTAAAACGACGTCATTTTACCGCGGTTCATTCATAAAGTGCGCTAAAATGACGTTGTTTGGCACGCGACTCATCTGGCACCCCCATGCCAGATGAAATTTCCGGCATGGGTAAAACTCACGGAAACGCCAGTCTGCTATGCAAGAATACATACGCTACTAAGTACGTGCATCAATCGGCAAAAAGATTAGCTTCTTGCGTAATTTGCAACATTTACTTGCTACACATTAAAATTAATGTTTGTGAACATGCTATGAATGAAATTTACGTTATATACTCCGTCGACTGCTTTGCGAAGTTTTTTTTCTGAAACAGACTATAACCAGTCGGGCATGCTTCCTGATCGGGAAACAAGGGGATTTCCCTTCAAGGCTTCCCGATCAGGCAACAAACGTCAAAATCCTTCCCGATCGGGAAGTTTATTGGCCTTTGTTTACGTAGTTCAGGAAAAATGGCCGGTGCAGAATAGTTTTCAACCCACTTTCATACGAATATCACATTTAAGTGCAGAAAAGATACATCTAAAATCCTACCGAGTCATTTTCTTTTAAAATGTCTAAAATTAAAATAATCTGAAAGTGAATTTAAGTGAAGTTTTACAATTTTACTAAGAAGTAGCTGCTTCCCGTTTTGGAAACACTGTTTCCTGATCAGGCATTTAGCATAATATTCACCATTAAATGTTTCCCGTTTGGGAAGTTTTATTCTTTAAGTTAGCGCGTTCTATTCTGGAATTTGTTCGTGCTGATTTAGATTGCTTGGGACAACACCAACAAATACAGTTATCTGTGCAACAAATCAACATGTGAGTCATGATGTGAATGTTTTGAAGTCTGGTGTGTCTAGCAGTTCAGATAGAAATGAACGCATTATAGTAGGTGTCTTCTTAAATTTTGTAAAAACGAATATTAATATTCGTATGATTATAAATTGTATGTTTACAATTTTATGTTGAATAAAATATATGTTATGTTACGTTAATGTTGGTCCGTCGGTCCATCGAATATATTCGAATATGGAAAAACGAATATTCAAACATCAACTTTCTTATTCATACCCGTTCCTAGTTATTTTTATTATGCCCACTTCGAAGAAGAGCGGGTATATTGACTTGCTAATGTCCACACAATATCTGTATGATTATAAATTGTATGTATACAATTTTATGTTGAATAAAATATATGTTATGTTATGTTACGTTAATGTTGGTCCGTCGGTCCATCGGTAGACCTCAGTTATTATCTTAAAAACTATTTAACACAGAGTCTTCATACTAATTGGTCATAACTATAGTAGATGACACCTATTGATTTCAGGGTCACTATGTCAAAGGTCAAGGTCACAGGGGACCCTAAATGTCAGAATGGTTTCCGCTCATTATCTTGAAAACTATTTCTCACAAAGTCTTCATATTTCCAAATTAATTAGTCATATGTAGTAGATGACTCCTATGATTTTGTGGTCACTACTTCAAAGGTCAAGGTCACAGGGACCTTAAATGTCAGAATGGTTTAAGCTCATTATCTTGAAAACTATCTATCACTAAGTCATTATATTTCACATATTGATTGGTCGTAACTAGTAGATGACCCTATCGATTTTGGGGTCTTTAGGTCAATGGTCAAGGTCACAGTGACCTTAAGTATGTTTGTTAATCCGTCGTTAGACCACATTGTTTCTGCTGATTATCTTAAAAACTATTTATCAAAAAGTCTTCATATTTCATATATTGATTGGTCATAACTATTAAATAACCTATATTGATTTTGGGGTAACTAAATGTCAAAGTTACATGTGTTTTAAATTTCGGAATGGTTTCCGCTCATTATCTTTTTTAACTGGTATTTTATTTATATTTATTTTGGAGTCACTAGGTCAAAGGTCAAGGTCACATTGTTTGAATGTCAAAATGGTTTCCAAACTATATCTTGAAAAGTATTTATCACAAAGTTTAATGTATAGCTAATGTTTTGATAGATATTATTACGCCTAACAAGAACATAAGCTTTGCCAGATATATTCCACTCGTCGTGATTGAATTATTGCCACATGTTTTTAAAAACTGACCAGGCTTAGCAATTTCTAATCATCAAGACCAGGTACTGTTACAAATATAAGGTACTTCCAGATTGGGAAGCAGTGTATCTTAAATTTTTAATGATGAATATTTTGCTAGATGCCTGATCAGGAAGCAACGTTCCCAAAACGGGCAGTGGCTAGTTTTTGTTAAAATCTAAAAACTTTACTTAAGTTCACTTTCAGATTATTTTAATTGTAGACATTTTAAAAGAAAATGACTCGGTAGGAATATAGATGTACCTTTCTGAACTAATTGTGATATTCATATTGAAGTGGATTGAAAACTGTTATGCACCGGCCATTTTTCTTGAACTACGTAAAAAAAGGCCTAAAATCTTCCCGATCGGGAAGGATTTTGACGTTTGTTGCCTGATCAGGAAGCTTTGAAGGGGAATCCCCGTCTTTCCCGATCAGGAAGTATGCCCGACTGATAACTGACCTGCTATATGCGATAGTGATGCATTAACAACACTCATAGTATTAAACTCGCCCGTAAAATAGCATTTATAAATTTTTGGGAAGTTTTGGAAAGAAAACAAAATATACCCTTTTTAGACTACATTCTCTAATCTGAAATGACATGTAGCAAAAAAAAAAATATTGCAATTTGCTGTGTTTATCCTGCAAGAGACTAAAGACTGGTACTGAGTTCGTACATTGATAATGGTATTTTTCAGTTGTACGAATAAGTAATCCGACAAAACATGACGGTTTGGCGAGTCTATTTAAGCATCCCTTATTGAAATTTTTGACATCCATTTTGTTATCATGTGATACTGAATTATTGTATACAGGTAGAAGTGTACAGGTAGAACTGTTCAAATCTTGTCAATTGTATATATCGCCGTCCAGGAACGGCGATAATGAATCGATTTACGCTTGATCTAGCGGGATAATACTTACATAGGTACCCGATGCCGCTCAAGCGGGAGAAATCATTGTAACCAGCAACAATGAGCGACCTTTTTTTAATAATTACATATAAATTTCTAAATCAGACAACAACAATGTTATTCGAATATTAATTTAAATCATTAGAAGACTACAGTTGTAATGCCACAAGGCATATTAAATATACTGGCGAATATTCCCTTCCATACTTATTGGCCTGTACAAATCTTAACGTATGTGCCCTTTAAACATGCATATAGTATTAATACGTTTAAATAGTTATTGTTTATAGTTAATTTTATCTGAAGTTAACCAGTTGTTTGTAAGTAAGTAAGTAAACGCCTTTATTTAACGAGGCTTACACATTCGGTTTCCCGATCTTCCAAGTGGTCCACAGCAGAAATACACAATTACAATGTTTAAACAGTTTACATATACGCACTATATACACAACATATATACACAAAGGTCAAATCGAAATAGAAGCCGTATTATTAAATGTCTATAATTAAAGTCCATAGGCGTTTCTACTAAATTCTAAATGATTGAATGGCCAGTGTTTGAAGAATTGTTTGTTTGTGATATATGTTTTGTATTCATAATCATAAATGAACAGTGTGTCAAAAAATGTTTTTCTGTTTTTCTATTTATAAAGCACATGTCTTGGAATAAAACAAGTAACATCTGAAAGTTCTTACGTTGAACAGAAACTCCGTCTGGACATCAAAAGTATAAAAGGAACTTATAACGTTAAGAAAGATAAAACTTTGAAGAATAGAGACACCAATGATCAACATCGGTGTATTATCTCTAAAATATGCATGTTTCCTAATCGTGAAATTCTCATTTATGATTCAAAGAATAAAGGACTGAAGTATTTGAACAGTTTGTACCAAGTAGTCAGTTACTGTGCCCTTAGTAAACATATCTATTTTCTATGTTATATTGGCAACAATACAGCTGTCGTTGGTTTAGATATAAATTCCATACAGTACGTGGATGTGTCAGATAATATAAACCTAAGAAAATTAGTGACGCTAGATCATGATTGTCTCTGTCTAGCTTGTCACGGTGACACACTCTATATAAACAGTGGATACGGAATTTACAAATATGACAAATACTGTAAACAAAGGCAAGATATCTATTTTTATAGTATAGAGCCTCACATGTTCAGCAGACACTCAGTTGCTATAAGTGACAATGGGGAACGACTCTACTTCAACGCAAAAACAGGTCTAACTACAATAGATGCCAAAGGAAATCATATATTCACAAGTTCTCAATTTGTCGAGTATGATATATGTGACATATGTATTGCTGGTGCAGGTATTGTTCTTGTTTTAGATGAAACAAACACTCTTCATCAACTAGATTATACAGGGAAAAAGCATCGGACTGTATATAAGATACCATTTACTCATTTGTATGCATGTTCTATATGTTTCGACAGAGACAGATGTAGACTTATAGTTGGTGGACTTGAAGATAAGATATATATTTACAAATGCCAGTTTTTGCCAAACCAAGAACCAACTGAATCAAAGCGCTAAAAGCACTGATATATACATTGCTTGATAATACAATCCATCCATCAAGGCCATGTTTATTTTAAGTTCTTTACAGTGATAGGTTAAAACGGAAAGAAGATATCCTCTATGCATATTCCTACAATGGAACCTACAATGGAAAATATTCGCTTTATGAAAAACAGACGATAAAATCAGCCATATTCATTTTGAAAACTATGGATAATGGTTAAATCTGGAGTGGCCGAAATTCGATTAAAGTTAAAACCATTTTGTGAAAAAGTTACATTTTCAAACAACACTTAATATTCCGGAAAATATTAGAATTTTATAATATTTTCATAGGCACGTGTAAATTAAACCAGTTTGAATTAAGGTGTGAAACGATGTAATGTATACTAGTTGTTTATAAAACATACAGGTAAATGGACAACTCAAGACGCAACATTAACTACCTTTATTGATAAAGTGAATAAATAACTGTTTTCTAGTAATTTTAAGTAAAATCAGCAAGTAAGAACAGTTAAACGCTGAAAGTTGTCATTGTTTACTCAGACACTTTGGGTTTGGAGCTCAAAACGCCTTTAAAATCCAAATAAAATGCATATTTGTCAATCCCAGCATATGTACTGATCAGATATATCAAAAAAACTTAATATAAGCCGTTTTGAAAAAAATTCATATTTCAACATCTATAATAATACACAAGATAAAAATGTTCGCTGGAAAAATACGCACACCTACCGTAATAATCACCATGTATTTTATTCCATTTCCAATATTTTCACATAATCCTTTGGTCCATCGACACAGAAGATATAATTCTTCACGATGATGGTCAATTTTAAACTTCAACGGTAATATAAACAACGCAACAGCCGAAATAAACATCAAGATTATCGCCGTTTTCCTCCATTTACAAAATCTTCCGATGAATTCAAACGTGCCAGTCGGCTATGAACGGAGCCATCCGATTATGTGGTTCCCAAACTTAAAAGCGCTGCGCATTTTGCACACGGCAAAGCTGGGGCCACATAATCGGATAGCTTCGTTGTTTATATTACCGATGAAGTTTAAAATTGACCATCATCGTGAAGAATTATATCTTCTGTGTCGATGGACCAAAGGATTACGTGAAAATATTGGAAATGGAATAAAATACATGGTGATTATGACGGTAGGGGTGCGGATTTTTTCCGGCGAACATTTTTATCTTGTGTATTATTATAGATGTTGAAATATGAAATTTTTTCAAAACGGCTTATATATTAAGTTTTTTTTGATATATATGATCAGTACATATGCTGGGATTGACAAATATGCATTGTATTTGGATTTTAAAGGCGTTTTGAGCTCCAAACCCCAAGTGTATGTGATTGTTTTCATTTAAAGGAAATATATACATATTTTTTTTTTCATAATCAAAAAAATTAATTTTATTTGGGTTTAAATAATGATAAATCTTGTTAACTCTAAGTCCAGGAAATACACTCCAGTAGCCTGTTTTGAATATCACATCTTTTTACCTATATATCCTCTGCTTCAAATCTTGAGTATTTCGTTTCAACTAGGTATTGATTTTACAAACGTAAACATGTACGGGTTTTAAGTCTACAGGAGAGATATTTGTTTCGTTTATCAGATATTAAAATTATGTATATGTTAGTTAGTGTATAATAACGTATTGCATATACTGTTGTTATATAATTAAGCACATGTATATTTCAATGTTTAACATGTTTGCATGATTGCGTGTGTATGCATATATTATATGACTGACATATAAATGATTCTTCTTATCATTTTTGTCAATAAAAAATTTAATAACTTATTACAGATAATAAAACATCAGTTTTAAAATACTTTATCACACACCCGTGCCGATTTTGCGACTCCGTAAAAATGGTATTGCACGGCCGTGCATATATTTTGACGTGACGTCATTAGCGTTTTACAAACAGTGTAAAGACGCGCTAATTGTTAGCGTTATACTATAGGCGCGTCAGTGAAAAATTACTCTTTTTTCACTTTAAACGGTCTTTATTTTGGGTGTGTGATAAATAGAATATTAAATTCGTGTAAGTTCCTTACTGAATTTATTGCACTCGTTAAATAAAATTATATTATGCTCGCCAGAGGCTCGCATAATATAATTTTATTCAACTCGTGCAATAAATTCAGTATTGAACTTACACTCATTCAATATCCTCTATTTCATAGACACTCAATCTTTTTTAATCAGTATAAATGTAACCAAGCGTATAATAATCTAGTACACAGTAGTTGTTTATGTTCATACAGGTACAAAGGATAAGTTTCTTTTCCACTTAAACTTTTTTTAAACGATAAAAAGTATACTAATTGTTTTACAATTAAAAAATTATCGTTCAAGTAATAATAAAGCTTTTGACTATTTGTAATTTGCTTCAGCTGCGAATAAATCTTATATAAATAAACATGTATCAATGTATAAGCGTGTATTAGAGAATTTTGTTTTGTATTTTTTCTTTTTTTTTTGGAAATGATTAGATATTAAAACAAATGTCCATATGCCAGCTATGATATGATAGCGTTATCTATACACGGTTGATATAAGTACATTCATAGCTATTTTAATGTTTTGACGTGTATAAATGTCATGCTTGTATATGCACATATTACAAAATTTTGTTTTGTATTTTTCTTTATTTTTTAAAAATGACTAGATATTAAACAATTGTGCTTTTGCCAGTAATGATATGATTATGTATTCTATAAACGGTTGATATAAGTACATACATGATTAGACGTGTAAACTTTGTATGCATGCATGTGAGTGTATATTTATATGACTGAAACTATAATGTTGGTTTGGTATTTAATTAAAAATATATAGATAAATACATTATATTATTTATACCTCATTTGCAAACGCCCTTCTATATTTGATATGACGTAATCCGGTCCATAAACCGCATACAGACCGGAAGCGGTCCACGATTCTTATATGGACTGGATGATGTCATATTAAATATAGAAGGGCGTATGCAAATGATGTTTATTATTTTATTTTGTTGTTAAATGATTCTTTTTACTGAATTTATTGTTTTGTTTCACATAAATGTATTATATGTTGATCAAAAGTCATGAATTGTTTTATCAATTTTATTTATACAGTTTGTGAAAATCTTAATGTTCGGGTTTTCTTGCCTGTTTAATTAGATTAACAAAAAATGAATAACAAAAGAAGAGCATGTTGTTGTTTTTTTGATGTGTGTGTGTTTCTTTTGCTATATTGCTTGAAAATAGTAATAGAAAATCCGACAAGGGTTTGAGATATTTCACACACTGAACAAATAAATTATTATTTGAAAGCAAATTAAAGTAAAAATGACAGCAACAAAAGGGATAAAAGGATTTAGATTCTGTATAATATAACAAATAAAACATGGCCTTTCGGGCAAAATGCAAGTTTACTGACTGGTTTTTCAGACCTCGGGGTTATAGAGGACACAGGGAAAAACAATCATGACTATATAAAGGAGTAAAAGAATTCCGCCTCCAGATTCAAATCGGACAAAAATATGTAAATTCTTAAAGGAAAGTGAATAAAATTATCCGTAAGACCTAGTACATTAATATTTTGTAAAGAAAATGTAAATTCACATTTAAACCTAGAAAACAAATGTTGTGTTTTATTACTGAAGGTAGGCAGCTTTAAAACATATTCTTATTAAAATAGTCATATGATAAACATGTCAGATAGCAATCAAATGTATTATTAGGCTTTAAGTGATCTTTTTTAATCTTTTCTTACCCTACGATCATCCTTCGTTGTTATTTAAACAAAATTGTTCTAAAATATCTTTAAAAAGCCGGTACATATAAAATTTAAAATTAGCTTTCGCATTACTTTAAAGACATTTAAACGCAGAAATTTATTTAATAATTTTGTTATCTTAAAAAGAAAATCTTCAAGATTAAGATTATTTAAAGCAAACATAAGCAAATATATTTGATCCCTATATGTATTTTTACTAAATATATATTTTTTCTCTTTTATAAGCAACGTCCACGAACCTAAATTTGATATGTTTTGTTATTCTTTATTTTTTACTTTTAATTTTTAGTGGGAGTATTTTACACCTTTTTGTATCAAAATTTATTCATTGTTTAACTTATGGCTAGATTAAATATATCATCTTTTAATATCAGGGGTATTAGAGAAAAGCAAAAAAGATTGGCAGTTTTTAGATATATAAAAGATCAAAACATCGACATTTGTTTTTAACAAGAAACACATTTTGATAAATGCCTTAGCCAAACATGGTAATTTGAATGGGGTTTTGATATATATACTTTAGCGGATGTTCATCGAACAGTTCAGGCGTTGGATTTGTTATTAACAAAAATGTAGGCATATATATTACAGATACCTATGAAATTATGATGGAAGGGCACTTGTTCTGACATTTATCTATTTAGATACTGAAATTACGCTTGTTAATATATATGGGCCAAATAATGACGATATTTTGCTTTTTTAGAAAAAATTATGGAAAATAAACAAAATACAACCTTTATCTTTGGACGGGATTGGAAATTACCCTTTGATCCAATTATCGATAAAAAGGGGGGGGGGGTTAAAAATACTCGTAACTTATGCCGTAAAAACGTAAAATCATTAGTTGAAACATTTGATTTATGTGATATATGGAGAATAATGCACACGACAGATAAAACTTATGCATGGCACACAAATGTAAAACCTGTAATCTTTTGTAGACTTGATCATTTCTTAATCTCAAATCATATTGTCAATAGTATTTCAAAGTCAGACAAAGAAGCGGGGTTAAAATCTGATCATTGTTTAGTCATAATATTTTTAGAAATGGGATAACAAAAAAGAGGAAAAAGGCTTCTTAAAAAATGAATAATACTATTTTATTGAACGATACTTATAAGAAAAATGTGATTCAAGCAATAAATGATTTGAAAATAAACAATTCAAATACAGATCCGCATATACTTTGGGAATTAAAAAAAGGTTCAATTAGAAATGAAACTTTAAAATGTCCAGTCTGGCAAAGAAACTAGAAAATGAAAAAAAATCAAACAACTTGAACGTGAGATAAAAGAATTAATGAAATCTTTTACTGAAAGTAAAGATGAAATAATACAACAAAACCTTAAATCAAAACAAGACGAGCTTGAACAGATATATAAATTGAAAATAAATGGATACCATACCAGATTGAAATCAAAACATATTGAAGACGGAGTCAAAAACATTACAATCTTGAAACAGTTAGAGCAAAACCAAGCGGAAAGTAAATTAATCCAAACACTGAAGAAACTGAACAAACTGACATACCAAATGAACAATTTAAATATTTTAGAGAATTTTATTATCAAAAAGAAATAAAAGAATCGGATATTGATGTCTTCAGCAAAATCTCAAGCATACCAAAATTAGGTGAAGAAGAAAAAAATTATGTGAAAGCCCTAAAACGCTTAACGAAATAAAAGATGCAATAAGAAATATGTAAAATGGCAAAAGCTCCGGAACAGATGGAATAAATGTCGAATTCTATAAATTATTTTGGAATACAATAAAAGACGATTTGCTAACGTCACATAATAAACGTTTAGATTTAGGACATTTTTTTCTGAATTACAAAAAACAAACTCTTTAACCTAAACCAAAAAAGATTTGACTCTTATTGAAAATTGGACACCTATACGTTTATTAAATGTTGACTACAAAATTGCAGCAAAAGCTTTAGAAAATAGACTAAAGAAGGTTTTAAATAATATCACCCATAAAAGTCAAACAGGTTTTGTTAAAAACTATGATGGCTGATTTGTGCCATTACTGTTTATGCCTCGCGACCCCGCCAAGCGAAAAGTCGATAATAAACAAGTTAAAATGGCGGGGGCGCGGAGCGAAAAACACTAATTTGCGAGGGCGCGGGGCGAAGTTTAATAAATAAATTTCGCCCCGCGGCCCCCGCGAGGCGAGATTTAAGAAATAAAACGGCGGGGGCGCAAAGCGAAAACACGCTTATTAGCGACCCCACTAATATGTGTTTTCGCTCCGCGCCCCCGCCATTATAACTTGTTAATTATCGACGTTTCGCTTGGCGTGGTCGCGGGACAAAAAAAACGATAATTAGCGAAGGCGCGCGGCGAAATTTTGTTTTATTTAACTTTGCCCTGCTCTGACGCTAATTATCCTGTTTTCGTCCCGCGACCCCGCTGTCTAATTTCTTAACTATCACTCAGCGCTCCCGCGGGGCGAAATTTTATTTATTAAACTTCGCCCCGCACCCTGGCTAATCAGCGTGTTTTCGCTGCGCGCCCCCGCCATTTTAACATGTTAGTTATCGACTTTTCGCTTGGCGGTGTCGCAGGACGAATTCACGCTAATTAGCGGGGTCGCGGGGCGAAGTTTAAGAAACAAATACTTCGCCGCGCGCGCAGCTAATTAACGTGTTTTCGTCCCGCGACCCGCCGTTTTATATCTTAAATCTCGTTCCGCGCCTCCGCGGGGCGAAGTTTTATTTATTAAATTTTGCCCCGCGCCCTCGCTAATAAGCGTGTTTTTGCTGCGCGCCCCCGCCATTTTAACTTGTTAATTTTCGACTTTTCGCTTGGCGGGGTCGCGGGGTTAAAACACGAATGACACAAATCAGCCGCCATAAAAAACAGATATATAGGAGAAAATGTCAGATTATTGTGTGAAACAATAGAATATACTGCAAACCATAATACACCTGGACTACTTTTTTACAAACTTTGAGAAAATAATTGAAAGCATTGATCACAATTTTATTCATGAAATATTAGAGTACCTGTATTTTGAATTCGGAAAATCTATAAATAAATGAGTTAAACTATTTTACAACTCCCCAACGAGCTGTGTATCGAATAATGGACATGTATCATTTTTATTTTATTTTTTTGGAATATAAAGAGACGTTAGACAAAGATGTCCTTCATCACCATATATATTTATTTTAACAATTGAAATCATGTCTCACCACATTCGATACAATGAAAATATTAAAGGCATAGAGATATATTGGAAAACGTTTAAAATTGTAATGTTGCAACAATATTATTAGATGGTTCAAAACAAAGTTTTGAAAACACAATTGATGCTTTTGAACAATTTGGCAACGTATCCGGTCTTAAACTTATCTATGAAAAGTGTATTTGACTAAAAATAGGATCATTACGAAAACAGCACGAGTTGGTATATTTAAGGAAAAAAGAAATGGACTGCAAAAGTAAACAAGCGAAAGCTACATAATGATTACTTTTAACAAAAAGCAAGAACTTATAAACGATATAAATTATGAAAATTAAATAAAACCCTTTATAAACACAATGAATAGATGGAAAATTTGAAATTTAAATACGATAGCAAATATTACAATTTTCAAAACACTTATAATACCTAAATTGACTAACCTGTTTTCGGTACATCCGAGTCCAAGTGAAAAAAGCAAAAACCCTTTGAATTCATTTGGGGAACAAAACAGAAAAAGTCAAGCGGGAAACCCTCATTCAAGACAACGAAAATGGGGGCCCTAAATGATAGATATAAATATATAGTTATATTCTATAAAAGCATCGTAGGTACAATGTAACAAAGATAATAAATGATGAAAACAATGGTGACTTAGTGTTTTAATATGAACGAGTTAAAAGGTGTAATAGTTTTCATTTCAATGGTAACCTAAAAGAAATAGATGTAGAGAGAGTAAACATTAAAAGTTAATTCCTAAATGATATGGTGAAAGCGTGGTGTAAAAATATTATAAAGATACCACGGGATGTTTTAATAAGCATATAATTTGGAACAATAGTGAAATTAAATACAATGGCAAACTATTCTGTAAACTAAAAATATTTTGTATATTTCAGATATAAGTACAATTTGAATGAAAATAAATTTAAAACATTCGAACAATTATAGAATCAGTTTGATGTATATAGAAATGAATATTTGTACTATTATAAAATTACTACATCAATCCCTAAAAATCTTGTCACGATATCTTTGGAAAACGACACTAAAGGGTTGGTAACACAAACTGTAAAAATGTAAACAAACTTCTCGCAAAGATTCAAATCAACAAAACTAAACAAGATGAAAAAAGTAAATCTGAACAAAATTGGGAGGAAAAATTTAGCAACAATTTGAACTGGAAAGCAATACATAATTGAAAAAATAAAATTAGAATTCTGAAGATCTTTTCAATGAATCCTTTAGTAACTGACGTGACTGACCTGAGCTGTGAACAAATAAAAATAGATTTCCTAGCTGTTCAACCAAACATATCATATCTTTTCAACTGATAAATGGCCTACATGTATGTCTTTACATTCCAAACTAGATAGCCTACATGTATGTCTTTACATCCCCCACTTAGCATTTTTGCCTCACTGGACCTAGCTAGGTTAATTAACACATGTATATGCAGTCTAAAGTTTTCACGTTAATTAACATACCATTTGAGGTCTCAAATAAAAATTAATTATGTAACAGTATAGAACTGTTATCTTAAATTGGTGGGATGTGAAATAGCCAGATTCTAACACAGCACAACCCCCATATAGTATTCTGAGGGTTTCATGTTGATTCCGGTCGCTAGAATGCACAGTTTTTCAACCTATGATATTTGGCTCAAATGTTGGGACATGATGGTAGATACTATTTAGCTGTAATGGATTCTTTGTACTCCTGTAAAAATAATTGTGGAGATATTTTAATGTAGCAGGAAAGCCACAGAATAAAAATAGGGGAGAATAATGTATGAAACCCGGTTTAAGCTCAGTTGGTAGAGCTGCAGTATAGATTCAATGCTTCCCAGTTTCATTCCCCAGTCAGACAGCACATTTTTCTAACCATGTTACTGTTGGGGCCCTACATGAATTTATGGCGGTATATAACTCTCAAGTCAATTCACTTTGTTAGTTTAGTGTACCTGTGATTTCAGGACAAATTTCAATAAAGTGGGGTACTATACCAATGTATAGAGAAGATCACATTAACTCAACTCAACTCAAATAATTTATTTGTAAATAAAGGCCTCCGCCTAAAATACATCATAAGGTATAACATATAATAAAATGTCAAGTAGTTGTATATTGTGAAACTTAAGTATCATTAATTATATTCATAAGTTGATAGATGTAAATAGATATATTTTTAACAATGTCAGGGTTTTGAGAAGACAAAAGAGCATAGAAATCTTGAAGTTCTGTTCCATGTATATACCAGCTAAATAAATACATTTGTCTAACAGTATCATATTTAACACATTTAAAAAAAAGCCTGGTACTCACAATCAATTACATTAGCATTATTAAACTGTTGGCAAAAGTTACATATACGATTTTCTTTTATAACATTATTATATCTACCTAATTCAATATTCAGCCTGTGATTTGAAAGGCGAAACTTTGACATAGCAATTCTATATTTTAACTGAATATCCATAGTTAAATATTTTTCAACAGTAAGTTGGCTTTTAAAGTTATTATAATGATCACATCTACTAGAGGATTCAAGAGCTGTTTGCCAGTCTAGTGTACAATAGTTAACAACTCTTTGTTTAAACATGGTAATAAAAGCATTGACATCGCCAACATCTTGACTTATCCATATAAAACTGAATCCATATTTATACAAAAGTGTTCTAATTTTGGTTGCCCAGCAGTTTCTTCCAGCATCATCTAAAGATTTTAACATGTTATAACATTGCTTTGGATATCTATGTGATGGCATGGTTAACAAATTACACCAATATCGAATACAATTTATATAATATGTAGTACATAAAGGCAATCTACCACATTCACCAAGAACCATACATGTATTAGTAGTTCTACGTACATATAAAATACTTTTACAAAATTTATTATGAATAGATTCTATTGTATCTACAAATTCATAGCCCCAAATTTGAGATGCATAACAAAGTATCGGTTTGACCATGGAATCAAAAATCTTAAATGAATCAACAACAGAAAAATAACTAAAAGGTCCGTGATAAGCCTTTATGGCAAAGAGAGCTCTTCGCGCCGGAGATACTAACTTAGAATGAGCGGATGACCATGACAAACTTGATGTAAGTAAGATACCCATGTACTTATACTGAGAGGTAATATTGATTTGTGTCCCACGATACGACCAGTGCTCATATCGACGAAGAGGACCACCATTTCGAAAAACCGTAATTTCAGTCTTATCCATATTTATTTCCATCCCAGTATCACAACAAAAGTTGTCAATTATATTTATTTGCTGCTGAAGCTTAAAAGCAGTTTCGGCACATCCTGCTACATCATCTGCAAACATCAAACAAAAAGTATCTGGAATATCATTTGTGATAAAAATACCACTATCACAATTTTCACGTAAAAGGACAGACAACTCATCTATAAAGTGATCAAAAATTTTGTCGCATCAAAACGAAATAAATCTCAAGTTCTTTTAACTTAAAGACGTTCAATACGGAACCAAACAAACTCATGTTTAGAGTACAATAGCAAGCAGATTTTCTCTCCATGATTTAATGTCGTAAAATAATCCTCTTTTCTCCTTAGTTTTACTGATGAGTGTGTACAGTAATAAAATAGGTTGTTAACACTAACGGTCTGAGTCTTTATGATTCTCTTCAATGTTTGGACCAACAACTGGAATTAAAAAATGTTTTTGTTTAAGGTTAAGAACATTTCTGACGTTTACTTCAACATGAAACTAATGTATATTAATGATTTAATTTTTTTATTAATTTTATTTCTGTGATATCTCACATAAAATAGCTTTTGTCTTGTTTCCCTCCTTTGTAAAAACTCACACCTTCTAAGTACATACTCCTTTTGTGGCGGAATGATTATTCTGTTTAAATAATTATTTATGTACTTGTATGATTTAAAAGCAATTTTTAATTAAGAGCAATTTTCCAATCTTTTCAAGGAAAAAAGGGTTGCGAATAACATTAGGCCGGTGGCAATTTATAGAAACATTTCGTTTCTGTGAGCAACCGCTCAAATATTGCTAAATTTTCACATAATAGTCATCAAGTTCCCTTTTTCTGTTATGTTAAGAAAATCAATGGCTTTCTTTTTTACGTATGTAATATAAAGGGTGGAACTTCTGCATTTTTAGATTGATTAAAACTGATGGTCAAAGTATCTCTAGCTCAAATTGCAATGATAATTGTGTGATACTTTCAGTTTTGAAAGGATAATGGGATATAGGTAATATATGTAAAAATACACTTCCGTGTTTTTAATCTCCCAGATTTCTCTTTTACAAATTTAAAAAGCCATATCATAATCAAATGCCTTGCAAAAATTGCCGTGGTTTTAGACAGAATTATTGTCCTTTGCCTTCGCACACTATCTTGTACTGCATTTCCCAAGGGGTTTTTCATTTCTTTTGACTTGCAATGAAGACCTAACATATTTAATATTTGAACCAAGCCTTAAAACACAATACTGTTTATTTCTCAATCAGTGTGAGTATTAAGCATTCAATATTTTTTTATCATATAGATCGTCTTAATCCTTTAAGATCGTAGACATGATTTGAAGGCGCTTATGAGTTCTGTACATTTTAGTACGCTATTGTTATGTTTGAAAGTTGATCCGCCTTTTAAAAACGTTTTTCCATTTTGTCACTTGAATATTTGATTTTATCCACTTTCAATAAAACATACTCTAGTCAGTATATTCTTTAGCAGATTTTGATACGAAATTTGCAAATATTTTGCTCAAATATATAAACAGAATTTCCCGTCAATTTATTTTAATCGAAGCTGCTCGTCAAAACAAAACTTGTTTTGTTTAAATATGTCATAAATGATCAAAGTAACAATTCACACCACTTGACTTATAACAACTGCTTGTAAAATTTATCATTGCATTTAAACTTTATCATTCATAAATCGTCTTTCTACTTCGGCCTTTACTTCGTATTCACACTTAGACTTAATACACATGTATAATGTTTTCAGACGATGTTACAATTTATCATTATAATTATTTACCATCACTGCATAAGTTTAATATATTTTCCATAGAATTATAAATTAAGATAAAACGTGTGAGAACATGGTAATGTGTAATAGAACTATTCATTACCCCTTTGTCTGGTATTTTTCCTTTCATTTATTTTGAACAAAAGCTTAAGTCAACATCATTTGCAAATTCAAACCTATTGCAGACGTTTTACGTCTTGGGATTTCATATTTGTTTTACTTATTATGCTATTTTAACTATTATTCTTATTCGATTAATAAACCAGTCTCAAAATAAAAATCTTACACTAAAGATATATTATAAAGAAGTGCAACTTTCAGGCAAATTAAGACACTTAAATGTTAAATGTGCAAAAGAAATGACTAAATATATTTCTTTCCTTACTTGGCTGAATTTCTTTTCGTAATAAGATTATACTGCTTCCTAAAAATTAATAATAGATTAAGAGACCATTTGGAAGTTATATGATGACAGCTTTACTTTATTTCATTAAAACACCAAATATTAATGCTATTCAAACATAATAGCAATGACAAGAAATTAAATTACACAATTCTTTATGTTATTGAAATTACATGTAAGCTTAAAGGCTTAACAACTATTCATCATAACTCGATGTAGAAACGTGGATGTGCATACATATTGTCAATTTAACCTTTTTACATTAACATCTTGAAAAATGCATGGAATCAAATTTGATTTATAGGTACAATAAGCTAGCTTTTTGATAATGTAATTTGAAGGAAATAAGTTCATTCCATAATCTATTCAACCTATATTAAAACATTTTGCTCTTCACTGCAATAAACTCTCTGACTAACATCAGTAATTATTTTTTCAAGACACCATTTGCATTTTATTAAATGATTACGCAGTAAATAGATAATAAGTGACACTGTATCTAACAACTAGGCAGGTGATGTAAAATGATCGACAATTTAATACGGTAATATTTCGCTCAGTAAGACGTTAAATTTTTATGATTGACATTGCAGGAAATGTTATAAAAACGTAATTAAAAAGTACCAGAGTAATATGTTCGTATAATTAGTTCGGCTGTAGCTTGGATTTGATATCTCGGACAGAAAATAATTAATTTGGAATCAGTCTGTAATGATATGTACAGTCCAACCTGCATTCCAACCACCCTTATAACGCAACTCCTTGTTGTCAACGACCACTGTTTTTCCCCGCTTCAAATCTCATCCTTTAACCCTCAATACATAGGGTTAGATATCATGATATGTAAAAGACTCTTTTTAATTAAGGATTTCTGTTCATTTCATTAAATTGTCCCAATTTGCTTACCACTGAGGTGGTTTGTTCAAACTAATGTCGTGAGAGATATTGATTTCCTATCAATTGTAAGACGGAAAAGTGGTAATCAGAAGCTTACGTTGACAGGTAAAGGACATTTGTGATGCTTAATAAAACAATTCTTTTACATATCATGATGTCTGTATCAAGTTTTAAATAAGGTTGGTCAGTATGCTTTTTGACATCTCACATGTGCAGTCTGTGCTATTCAACTCTTGACATACGTAGGCACTGTCATTGGTTTCGAAGTTTCAAAATTATAAGAGAATCTGATATAAGATGTAAAGGATGACGAGTGTATTTTCTCAGACAGAATTTTAGCAAAGATTAAACACTTTAGCGACCACAATCATGAAGGTATCTGTATCTTGATGCGGATGCTTCAGAATCATGTATTGCTATGATTATGATAAAATGTTTAGTAAAACCGAGCGTTTTAAGCCATATAATTACTGGTATTGTTGAACGCCATATTCAGTACTTGAATAAATAAGTGATCGGTGCCAAATTTAACGACTCCTACCGAGTGTATTTTTAAAACAAGTATTAAATATTAATTCTAAAGTCAGAAAATTAAATGTTATTGCTTAGAATCATAGCCTAAAGTAAAAACACTAAAACAGGGAATAAAACAGAGACAGCGACGAAAAAATACAACACTCAAAAAACAGGAAATAAAAATACTATACTTTAGACAATAAATGAAATAACATGTTTAGATACATAACAAATCTGAAGAGAGAAAATGAAATAATGTTTCTGAATACAGGACCTAAAATATGTAATATTAAACACAGAAATAAAACTAATTCTAAAGACAGGGGCAAATAACCCTGCGCTGCATGTGTACAATGATAAGGAAAGTTATACTATGTTGATATACTAATGTAACAAAATATATTTGTAAATATTAAAAACATAATTTGTAAAGTACCTTTAAAGTGTTTTATCACTCACTGTAGTTGGGTAAATGTTTAAGACAATGATACGTTAAACTCCATGAATTTCTTTTCCATTGATAAAACACACTTTCTTAACTGATATTTTGGTCGTATTTCCAGGCGATTGCATTAACCCTCGTTCGTATAATTGTTGTTTAAAATTAACGTCTATACTAAGCCATTCATTAAGAAATGTTAAATAGACCGTCCCATTGACTTAATGAACCTTGAAATATTTATGGAGTTACTTTAAGGAAATCTTCTACTTAGAAGATATACAAAATTGTTATCATACAAAGGGTTACTGAACCAAATATATTTAGTGTGATCTTTTATGTATTTTCAGTCCTCCCTAGAAAATGCCTTAACGTACGAAGATTTCAACCGTATAAGTAGAGTAAAAAAGGTAAGGTAGAATTCGGCGATATCTGTTGCTCGTAAATCATTTGTTCGAAAACAATAATATATTTAGCGATGATAATTTTAAAGAGTAAAACGTTTTTTTCTAATTTCTGAATATTTGCTACAACAACCAAAACGACGTTCTTAAAAAGGTATTTTAAAAGCCTAGTGACTATAACATTAAGTTTGTGGTTTGAACACCAACAAGTTAAATATGTTATTTTATGTTTTAAAGGAATTTCTATTGCAAAATAACGTTCTATATTTATAAAACCTTTGAAATCATTGTATTGGTGACATCTATTTACATTTTCAACTTTATTATGCCAATTTTGAGTACATCAATCTATTAATCGTTTAAAACATTACTTTACACTGTTTTGGGTAACAACACGGTGACATAACTAATAGTTTATACCAATATCGGATGCAATTTGTACAATAAGATACATAGTAGAAGTCTACAACATTCTTGCACCCCCTGTATTTGTTTCATAGGGCATTACATAAACCGTTGCAGAACATATAATGAACAGATTCGATGGTTGCACTAAATTCATAATCCAAAATCTGTGATCAATAACAAAGAATTGGATTGATCATTGTATCAAACAATTCAATGTATTCATTTATTTGGGCGGGGGGATCAAGTTTTTGACAACCCCAAATGGCAAAAAGTGCTCTTTAGGCTTATGAAGCTAATTTATCATAAGCTACATTCCATGATAGTTGTTGAGTCAACAACAAACCCATTTATTTATAAACAGCAGTGGTATTTACGAGTTGACGACGAAAAACCAAGATTCATAATTACGAAGACTTGGTATGTAACTACCTTTCAGGTTACTTATACATATATGATTTTATGATTCATATTAATGATACACACAGTTGTAAGAGATGAATTGTTTATTTAGTGATTCATGCATTTTGAAGTAAAATATATATATATTCATTGTTAATTATATTTCACAACACGCATGTATATGGGTGTAAACGATGTTTTAAATATGTCAAGATGAGTAATTACAATTGCTATTAATACGTTTATTGGAAAATGTGTTGTTGACAAATGAAATGTAAAATCTTTCAATGAAAGATAAAAAGTTTAGCATGTTTTATTTATCAAATGCTTCACGAAAATCGAAAAAGTGGCAATAAAAGCAGCCACCTGTCTGAGAAAGATACGTTTGAGTCATTGCTATCGATAAATAATCATGAAAAATGTAAAGAAGATTGTCTTTAGAAACAATTTACAATATATTTATCAGATTCGTAGCTGTTTAAAACAGTTTGATAACTCTTAAAGGATATTTTCACTGGAATCATATGCCCAATATTTGTAGCTTTAAAGTAGACATTCCTGTAGTTTGGATCACATGTTTATATGTATACAGACCATAAATTGTTCTTAAACAAAACATTATCTTCCTTCATATAAATCATAAGTCATTTAAATTTTACATTTTTACATTTTTTTTTCAAGACAAATATGATACTTTACTTCCGTTTTTCTCAATATTGGAAATACTTACAGAAATATATCAATTGTAGGTCAACCCCATTTAAGAATACGGTTTGTATGACTTAAATACTTGACAACTTAATATATTATTATACTGCTTCAGTCAAGACGCTTTGTTCATCATTTTATTTTCCTACTCCTTCCGGTGCTTTGCATTAGTGGTTATCTTATGGATTTCAAATAATGATGTGATGTAAGACTGAAAGTGTAAATTGTGGGTATATTATGAAATTTATTTAAGGAATACATAGTCTTCGCTCATATGTCAATCCCCTGTCATCGAAATGTTTAGAAATGCAGAAATGTTTGTGACATGAACAGAATACTTGTAAAGGGATATTAAGAAACAAAATGATAAATATAAAAAACAACATGTTAATTATCAAAATTACAAACAAAAATAAAATGATACCGTAGAAGCATGCAATAAGATACAAATAATTAAAATTTCTTATTGGTACATTCAGTTCCGAAAATTAAACCTGTATTACCAAAATGACAACATGGAAAACAAAACCTAGCAACTCATTTTCTTATTTCATGCAATTCCTACAAAAATTGAATTTGTAAATACTATGCTATACATTAAATGTCGCCCGTTTCTTAGTTCAAGTCGTCTGTGTTGGATGGCATTCTCAAGTGGAATGTTTGAGGTAGGATTGGTTGCTTGTTTGTGCAATCTAAACGCGAGACATTTACATCAGTTCTCCCAGTAGGTATCCGGATATTAGAGACAACATGTCCTTAATGTAAACATGTTATAGACCATAACTGTTTTGCTGAACAGTACTTTTTTAGTAAAGACAATATGATGAATATTAAGTAGTGCTTTTACAATTAAATCAATACCAGTTTTTATTTTCAACGTTTTGTGAACCATTTATTGTGTTATGCTAATTGTGGCTTTATCGTTCGATACATTTGAATATTTGACATTTTTCTTTGTACACGAAAAACATGTGTGTAATATTGTAAATATCATTCATTATAACTGTTTTATTATTCATTCATATTAGCTTTAGGCTTTCAAGATTGGTTGTTGCTTGTCGCGCTAATTTATAAATTTAACAAACAATTTAATTACAACGATATAGCATATTTGTAAGTTTATAACTTATATATCATTCTCGCGCAGTGAGTATTATAAATGCAATATTTACTAATTAAAAAAAGTAGTATTTCGACAAAAATAAATAAATATGAAATTTCTAACTTTTCTTAAATGTAAACTGAATGTCAGTCAATGAAATCACGCAATGCTTTAAAAAGATATGTTTTATCGCAATTGTTATTTCAAACGGATATAGATAAACACCGTCTGAAAAATATGCAAATATGCTGTAAAGCTTGTCCGTCCTAAATTTCTTACTAGATTTTATAAAAATGAGTACAATTAACAATAGAATGAATCGAATTATATGATGAATTTTCTTGAATATGCTATGAAAGCAACAAGATCTGCCAGTTTGTGGCAATATGTTTTCAGGTATCGATGGGCATCACCATACGCATGCTATTATATCTTGGTACACATTACACACGATCCTGCACAAGTATCAGCCAAATTGTTAACAGAAAGTCATAAAATGTTTAGTTTAACGGACGTTTAAACAATAATTGCAATGTTTGCGCATTAGAACAATGAACTTAATATGCTAAAGACAATATGCATGTATCCCTATTGGGAATTTTTATTTTATCATTAAAACAATATTTAAAGAATAAATTGAAACTATATTTCTTTAACGAAATGTTTTGTATTGGCGTGTTTATTTATTTTTACATTTTCTTTCACTTCCAAATTTCCCCTAACCTTCCTTGTTTTCGATTAAGAATTTGCCCCAGCTCCGTTTGACTGTCTTGGCATTTTGAAGGTAGTTAAAACAGGAACATATTTAAGTTTTCCCAACACGGCGATATTAATTAGTTCCAAATTAGGTTTGAAACATAAAAAGTAAGTTTAAAGACGAATATCTGTTTAGCTGTTTATCTGTTTAGCACTGTAATAAAGAATGGTAATGCCGGATGATTTTAAAGTAAGAGGAATCACGCCACTTCTAATATTTTATCAGTATAACAGCTTATGTTATCGGTTTTGACTCATATTTTTCATTTTTCATATAATTATTCCCACTAAACTGTTATAAAAACACGACGAATTAATGGATAATGGAAAATAACATTTAACTCTATTTTTCTAATAAAAAATAACTAATAAAATTTTGAAGTTTTAAAGAGTTTAAAAAAACCTGTCAAATTTGTACACGTTGTAACTTAATGGCAATTATTTGTATATATGTGGTAAATATGCATATAGATTGTTTTTTACTTTAAATCAATGCACATAACGTATGAGACGCTTAAGATTGCTTTTGGGACCCGTAGGGACAAGGTCATTGTTCCTAAAAATAGAAAATCGATATCCCGATCGATAACTAGAGTTTTGAATGAGATATTTTAATGAAACTTGGTTTGTGGAAACCTTGCTTGTGATTGGTTTTGGACCACTAGGATAAAGGTCACTGTTACTAAAACAGGATATTCCGTTTCCGGTCAATGACTTGAAATTGGAATGAGATATTTCGATAAAAACAAAGGTTATGTGAATACCCCGCTTGAGGTTGCCTTTAATCCCCCATAAGGGGTCAAGATCAAGGCCACTGTTATAAATAAAATAAGAATATCCGTTTCCGTGAAATGTGATAATTCAATGTCACTTTGTGTTAAGCAAGCTTTTGTAAAAACCCGTCCATGAACAGACTCAATCAAACCGAGCCAGCATCATTTTACAGTTTTGTCGTGTTGGGCTTTCTTTAGGGATTCTGTGTTTCTCTATTTTGTAAAGAAATCTCACCGGCATTTTGGTCCCTTAGGGCCAAGGTCATTGTTTCTAAACTCTATATTCTAGTTTCAATGCTCCTTTTAACTAGAAAAAGAATACTTAGGTTGCCTTTCGATCCTGCAGAATCAAGGGGCACTGTTACTAAAAAATAACTGATCGGTTTCCGGTCAATAATCAGTGTTTGGAATTTTGTTGCATTGAAAGCTTTCTGTGAAAACCTAGCAGTTGAATGTTTTTTTGGACACCTACGGTCAATATCAAGGTCATTTTTGGCCAATATCAACAACAAAATTTGTTTCAGGTTCATTTGTATTTCAACTAGAACCAAACTTTTTACAAATGTTGAATTGAAAATCCAGTTTTGTGGCATTGTCATATTTCTTGTTTACCTTTACCTGCAGTGTTTATCACAAAATTGCAACATAGGGACGCGTACGTATAGAATATTAAACAATCAGATTAATTTTTATATAAAAGAAGGTAATTGATGGTCGGCGATATACGATTACGTGTCTCAATACAAATGTTGATTTAATTAATTGTTTCAAAGGTGATAAAACATGTTTTTTTATCTAAAGTTGTGAGCAATTTACACTTGTTCAAGTAAATATCACAAATACGAGTACGGATTTTATTTCTTTAAAGATTGAAAGACGAAAGCATTTTTAAGTCTTATGAAAGTGATATAAAATCATACTTAATATAGATTAAGAAAACAATGTTTTGCTCTGAAATATTTTCCCACATCCCTTTTATCCCGTTTGAATCCACATTTCTATTTCTTGTAATCTATCCCTGTGCTAGACATAATTATTTTTTTCATTTAATTGCATTAAATTGCATTTCCCTTAAGCCTGTTTTGCTCTCTTTCTTCCCGCCTTTTTTACTGTCCTATTCTTGTATTCCCCGTTGCCTTTAATGCCATTCAAGAGTGTCCCAATTGTTTGGTAATTGTATTGCCTGATAGTGTATGGTATGTCATCTCTACCTTGTTGATTTTAAGATTTACTTTGAGGAAATATTAAACGCTAAATATATTTGTTTGTTCATTAAATTATTCAGTAATGAAAAAGGGGCTTCATACGAAAGCTTATTCAATTAGCAATATCGCCTAAAGTCACGTTCTAAAGGCACTATTAGTATTATTGACGTTATAATCCAAAATTAAATCTGCGATTTCTTCTCATTTATTGGAAAGATATTGGATTTTATAAACAATACATGCATTTTATATCCAGGATTGGCAAGACACTGTGAAGTGTTGAAATGTACACATGTTGTAATAAATGAAGTAAGGTATGTTGTATGAAGTTGTGTTTCTTAAGGAGAAGTTAATAACTAAAATGTTATACAATGAAATTTAATAAACTTTAAACACCTGCGCCTGGGAGAAGGGTAAGAAATGTTAAACTTAAATACTTGGCTTTCATAATTTTCATTCATACTACTACATGTATATTGAGGTGTTTCCTGTCCATTTTTTTGTGTGTGAATTTCTTCAAGGAAAGTAGATACAACATTTGTTGGTTTTTGTCATCAACACTGCATTTAATAAGGTTTAACTTATGCTGGAATAGTAATTTGATACAAAATAAAATATACAGAGACGGCTCGGAATTTTTACACCATGATAAAATGTGATCATATCATTTAATCAGTGTATTTTATTTATTTCCCCCATTCGATTTCTTCAAAAAGTATTCAATGCATTTTTAATGGTATAATATATATTAAAATACACCAATAGAATAGAGAAAAACAGAATTCCTAAAGAAAGCCCAACACAGCAAAACTGAAAATGTTGCAGGATCGTTTTTTAGCTTATTTATCGACGGTAGTGGTAAATGAATTCAAATTACTTCTAAATGTTTGGTAATTTCTTTTCATATTATTCATCTCATAATTAAATTAAAGGTTTTGGTAAACTAGTTTTATCGACACTCTACTATACTATTGATAGAGAGAAAAAAAACAACATTTAGTAACGTATCTTGCAGCTTTGCCCATAATAATTTAACACTTACAAGTCATGTTTATATAAATTCACCTGCTGAATTGCGACCATTGTTTGGACTGTTGCTGTTTTATAATTGTAGTGACCCAAAACTATGGGAGCGATCAGAAATACGTTCAATGTATGTTACCCAGATGCTCGTAGCCTTTCTTCTCTCAGTTGTATGAACCATTGTTTGCGTCTGATAAAATAAATATTAAATTATTAAAAGAAACAACAAAATGCTAGCACTCAAACGTAACAGAAACTAAGTTTAGTAATGAATTGCTCATTTACAACGCATCTTTGATAATTTTTATATTTTACAAATCTCCTTACAGTTACAATCAATGTTTTTTTAATCAAATGATTTAATTTATAAATGTTCTTTTTTTTAAATCAAATGTTTTAATTTAATAATTTGACAGTGTCTCAAGGGTTTTCTAAAGACTGTCTAACATGTACGCGGCCTTTTACTTTGTTATTGAGATTCTTGTTATATTCAGGTCAGTTATCTATTGTCTGTCACTAAAATGTTAAGAAGTTGCGTTTTTATTAAATCAACAGTTTAAAGTGTTTTTGTCCTTAAAATATGCGAAATATGTTTATTTTTAAGTACAAATTCTCTTTACCGAACATTAATAGTTTTGAATATTTATTTTGATAAAATACACATCAGCACAAGAAGTTTGGAAATTATCTTTGATTGCCTAATTATGACATAAGTATAGGTGACCGCATCAGAATATCTAAGGATTGTTTGTCGCATGACGTTTTTAGCAAGAAACTATTCACTTATTGCTGAGCACGGTGTGGTTCAAGGAACGAAGTCACAAATCTGTCTTAAAGCTTCCGACACATTAGAGCAAGATAAAATTCTGTAAAATCGAAATATAAAATATAAATTGTATATATAAATATGTAAATGTATACTGTATTTTAAATAAAAATAAAGCGAAAAGGTTTATGTTATGTTACATAAATTATGTAACAAAATAATAATAAGTAGGGCTGTGCATTGCCATTTTTTTTCTGTCACGATACATATCACGATACTTGCATTTCCAAACGATGCGATTCACGATATGTATTGCATACTTTGATAAAATGCGATGCATATTGCGATTCTTATGTTGCGATGCAATACATATCACAATACTGACTTTCAGATTTTATCTATATAAAAAACTTGGTCATTTGTTCACAGCATAATTACGAATGTAATATAAAACTATTACAATAACAAAACAATAAACTCTTCGACTTGTTATTATAACTTATTTTCAAGTTTTGATCTTTCAACAATTTACATTACTTATTACTTAAGGATTTTTACTTTTTACTTAAGGATTTTTCATTATACCATACCTATTAGTGTATTGCGATACTTTGCCGCTATATCGATGCATCGGGTGGTGAAATATGTATTGCATCCTGATATATTGGAATTTATAAATTCATTACGATGCATACATCGATGATATGGCAGATCGCGATGTATTGATGCATCAATGAATCGTTTCACCTCTAATAATAAGCTTTCAAAAGAGAAAATGAATATTGGTTTCTGTTGTTTGTTGAATTCTGGCATTTTCGTGTTTTTTTTTAAATTTCATACTTAAACAGAATACACTTTAATGTGATAGGCTTTGATTTCCTGATACATGGCTTGATTTTGTTTTATTGTAATTGAAAAATTGTCTTGTTTTTTCCATCAAAAATATAATTTAGAATAATAAAATCTTGACATTTAAATCAATGTAATACTTTGTGTTATAGCCTTTCATGGAACATTTACATTTTACGACAACAATAATTTACTTTCACATTAAATTGACACAAGCAATAAACTTAAGCGAAAAATAATGGCCTATATTATTTGGTTTCATACTAATTTAATAATTCATTGAATTAATGATGTATTTAGATTATATGTAGAGACAAATAGACATCTGGCTTCTTTACACAATCAAATAATTATATGGTCTATAATATATTGAGTAAAATCCTGATCGATACAGGATTTGCCGGTGATATATGTATCTTGTATGCTCTTTAATACCAACTATATTAAAACCAAAAAATTGGTGTGTTAGTATATATAATATAATAAATATTCTTAAAATTGCTTTTACTTTAGTTTCGGCAAAACGATAGATTATTTGTTTGCGCTATCATAAATAACACGGATTCAAACTAAAAAAAATTGAGATAGACTCAGTTTATATATATTTATTAAAATGTTTGCCACTTCAATATAAGAAAATATCTTATGTTGTTGGTTCTAAATGTTCTTGGGTCAAAACCGTGTTTTGTCATATGCCAACTCAAGAGAGCGGACACAACCATGATACAGCGTTTTTTCACAACGGTCAAATATTTATATACATTTGAATATTTTTTCTGTATAACGTTTTTTTTTTCAGATAAAGATATCGTAATAATAATTCCGGTTCCGGTTGTGAAAAGACGCCATAAAAATAGCTACAGTGTCTTAAAATTTTTATTGTCTTAAAGTGCACTTCTATCACAAAATTTTGGTTTTAAACATTACTTTTTAACATTTGCAACGACTTTCCATTCCAGACCTCGGAGGGATCGAAGCAGAAAGTGATTTTTGAAGGTTTTTATTTCAACCTGTGTTATCAGACGCTTGAAAACTGAATGTCTCTCGTCCGAATGACAACGATCGAGTCGGGCGCTTGATATTGAAAAAAATTGCGCTTCTCACTAACCATGATGATAAACAAACTACAGCTGTTTTTTATTTCCTGTCTGGCGCTAATCTCATTCAATAGTGTGACCTTTGTATCTAAAAAAGAGGGTGCCCATGTTCGAGAGGAACAGGTAAACCAGAACTTTACACAAAATGATACATATTATGAAATAAACTTTCGGATCATGCTTGAACATCTGCATAATAGTGATATCCGAATCGGCATACCCAACCGAATTACTACAAGTATGCTAACTTACTTCCATCTGAAATACACCAGAAGGAGCAAGACTCAACCAATTAGACTCCATAGCAGACTTATTGTTCTACTACTATCTGGTGACATAGCACTAAACCCCGGTCCTTTTAAATGTGGAATTTGCTTACGTACAGTAGCAAAAAACCATAGGGCCCTGTGCTGCGACCAGTGTGATAAATGGATACATATAAAGTGTGCTGGTATCGCACCGGCCAGATATACTGAACTGGGAAACTCGGAGGAATCCTGGTTCTGCCAACCTTGTAATAGCAATAATAATATCCATGACATTTTCAATTTCTCAAACTCTTTGTTCGAAGATCTACAATCACCAACATCAGTAAACTCAGTGTCAATGAATAGAAACATATCAGCGACTGATTGTGATAACCATGTAAATATTAATGACAGTTTCTGTCCGGAGCCAGATCCAGAGGAGGACTGGCTTATTAACAACAGTAATATTTCAACACACACTGAACTATCAACAGACCAGGAAGATTGTGACTCTAGATACGACATATTTGACGAACTCCGCAATATGCGAAAAGAAAATAGAAAAAGACCAATCATAAATTATTTAAATATAAACAGTATACGTTATAAATTTGATGACCTTTAACAAATACTTCATGATAAACTATGTGACATGCTTATAATTTCAGAAACCAAACTAGATATATCGTTCAACAACAATCTATTCACGGTAGACGGATACAAGATGGAAAGAAGAGATCGAAATTCCCATGGTGGAGGGATTATGACTTTTGTTCGAGCCGATCTCCCCTTTAAACGTAGAAAGGACTTAGAATCAGATTCTCTAGAAGGTATTTGCTATGAACTAAGTTTATCTAAGCGGAAATGGGGAATCTTATGTCTATATAGACAACCTTCTATGAAGGACAATATTTTTGAACACAATATCACCAAATGTCTAGACAACCTGTATATAAACTTTGATCACATCATATGTATAGGAGATCTTAATTATGACATGTTAAAAAAAGATAAGTCCAAATGTTTCAGTTATATTTGTGATAACTTTAATTAAGCCAATATAGTAAAAGAACCAACATGCTTTACAAAAAACATTCACCTACTTTAATTGATGTAATACTTACAAATTCCAAAATTTTTCTATGTAATACAATAAACTTCAATTCTGGACTAAGTGACTGTCACAACATGATCTGTACTAGCATAAGAGAACATTGTAATCCTTTCAAAACCAAACCAATAAATTTTAGATCATATAAAAGTTTTAACCATGAAGATTTTAATAACGATCTGGAACAGGTACCATTTCATGTTGCTCATGTTTTCGACGACGTCTACTGGGCCCATGAGATGCTCCTTAAACAGGTCGTTGATGATCATGCCCCTGTGAAAGTAAAAAAACCCAGACGTAACCCTCCTTATATGAACTCAAATTACAGAAAGGTCATCTATAATACACGTCAGGCAAAAAACACCTTTCACAAACACAAAAGTAATGAAAACTGGTTAAAATACAAGAAAATGAGAAATATAAAAACAAAGGTTAAAAGGGACTCAATCACTACATATTTTCATGAAAGGTGCGGTGGCGGGCCAAAATCAAAAGATTTCTGGCCTACCATCAAGCCCTTCTTATCACAAAAACCTACTAATAAAACAGACAACCCAATAATACTGAAGAAGTCAGATGGGGAACTCTTATCTGACCAGGCCACAGTTGCCAACACACTTAACTCCTTCTATGTCAACATTGCAAAAAACATTGGTATAGAAGAAAATGAACAAGACACCTTCATACACCCAAGCATAGATAAAATAAATAATAATTGCCCACAATCACAATTTACATTCAAAATGGTCACTGAACAAGATATATCTAAGTCCATAAAAGGTTAAATCCAAAAAAGGCTACTGGAGTTGATCAAATTCCACCAAAGGTCATAATTGCAGGCAAACCCTCCCTGGCCCGTCCCATTAGAGATTTATGTAATACTATGTTAAGTCAAGGTCAGTTCCCAGAAAATCTAAAACTTGCCCAAGTAACCCCAATTTTTTAAAAAGATTACCCCTATATAGAAAAAAATTATAGGCCAGTAAGTATTCTACCCACCATGTCCAAATTACTAGTATATGAAAGGGTTATCCACGACCAACTCTCGGGTTACTTTGAGGAAATTTTTCACCCTTATCTGGCAGCCTTCCGTAAATCATATGGCTGTCAGACTACGCTACTAAGGCTAGTGGAAGACTGGAAAAGGGCCCTTGATGAAAACATGTTCATCGGAGCAATACTAATGGATTTATCAAAGGCCTTCGACTGTCTTCCACATGATTTAATTATCCTTAAACTTAAGGCATATGGTCTGTCTGATAACGCTTGTAAACTTATGAGCAGTTATCTCCAAAAGCGGAAACAAAGGGTTAAACTAGGGGATTATACCAGCCAGTGGGATAATATTATTAAGGGTGTCCCTCAAGGATCAATATTAGGGCCCCTGGTCTTCAACATTTTCATTAATCATATATTTTACTACATAGAAAAATCCACCCTTTATAATTATGCTGATGATAACACTTTGTCCTTCTGGCATAAAAATGCTACAGTTGTCAAATCTACCCTTGAGGATGAAAGTAATATCCTCATAGATTGGTTTAAATCTAATCAAATGCAGGCAAACCCTGAAAAGTTTCAAGCTATCTCAGTGGGGGTCAAGTCACATACTGAAATTAAGTCATTTGATATAAGCGGCAGCACTATCCCATGTGATGAACAGGTCAAACTACTAGGAGTAGATATTGACTATCAATTAAATTTTGATGCTCAGGTATCAGCCATTTGCCAAAAAGCTGCAGAACAGTTAAATGTCCTGCAAAGATTAAGTAAATTCCTCTCTGTACCTACCAGGCTTATCATATTCAAATCTTTTATCAGGTCCAATTTCAATTACTGTCCCATAGTGTGGCACTTCTCTAGTAAAGCCAACACAGACAAACTTGAAAAAACTCCAGTATAGGGCCTTACGCATTGTTTTCAATGATTTTACATCATCATATGAAAGTCTCCTTAATAAGGTTAAATTACCCACACTCCATTTAAGCAGGTTAAAAACAATTGCAATCGAGACTTTCAAGTGCTTACACAATATATCACCCAAATATATTCAAAACTTGGCCAAATTTAAGACCTCTGTTTACAATTGCAGGTATGATCATATTCTAGAACTGCCTACAGTTCGAACCACCAGGTATGGACAGAAATCCTTTCGTTTTGAGGCTGCCCGGGTGTGGAACAGCCTCCCCAGCGACATCAGAAGAGTAGAAAACTTCAAAGAATTTGGGAGACTGGTTGGCACCTGGACAGGCCCAAAATGTAAGTGCTCAATGTGTCGCTTGTAGCCTTTTGTTAAACACATGTGTGTCTAACATGTGTTTGTATGTGATTAACATGTTTTATATGTGCTTTTATGTATAATCTTCAGATGTTGCAAAATTATACCTATAAATGTTTAATGTTACTTTTTATTTGCATTATGTGATAGTCCTTGTAATTTCCTTGTTTTTTATATATTTCTTTTTTTTATATATCTATTATATTTCTTTTACAGGTATGTACATAGGTGTATATGTATATCTTATTTTTGTATTCTTTTTCTTGTAACTTTTGTAGTTTTTAACTTATTTTAAATTTTTATTTTCTTAATTTCATATTCTTAGATGTGCTTATGCTTATTTTGTTATACATGTCTGTCTTTAACTAATATATAACTCTTTTACAGGAATGTACATTATTTATATATATCTGTTATTTGTTTTATCTTGCTTGTAATTATTGTAATTTTTAAGCATGCATGGTACTATAATAACTTAAATCCATGTATTTAGATGAGCTTATGCTTATAATTTTTAGTTGCTTTAATATCTTACTTCCATGTACTTAAATGTGCTTATGCTTATATTTTCTTTTATAGCTGCTTTACTTTTGTTTAGTTCATATACTATTGTTTGTCGGAAAATAGCTTATGAGCTAAATTAATGTTTTCTGTTTATATGTATCCGACGTAAAATAAATTTTCTTGTATCTTGTAATATAATAAATAACTGAACATTCTGTTCTTGTTATGTGTTTACACTACCTGAATGTTTCTTGTGATATAACAATATTCCCGAGTCCGCTGTATTTTCCATCTCATCAAGATATCAGTAAAGTTTTGATAGCATCTTTCTCATTTTTCATTAATTTCTCCGGTACATGTTCTTGTTCATTAATAGATCGATTTACAAGGTGCACAAAACCACTAAACACGAGGATAAACACCGAATTATCAGAATGTGATCAGATATGCATATGTATGTGACATGCTGTTAAAGTTGAAAAACAATATCAATTCAAAGTAATATAACTTTTAATAACAATTAACTGCATGAGATTTCTTTACATATATATTATTTTAAATTAAACCCTAAACCGTTATTTTTGTTACTATTTATTAGTTAATCTATCAGCTAACGGTTGAATCATGTTCTTTGCAAATAAGTGCAAACATCCTTAGAGAAATCGTCACTGATAATCAATAGCATGTTTCATATGTAACATAATCTTATTAACGCATAACCATATATCTGTCGACCTTGAAGGTTTTTATATACGTAAACGGTATTCATGTAAATAGTGAGTAATACATTTATTATGCTCCCCGTTTGTCCGTCCGTTTGTCCGTACGCTATTCTTGTCCGGGACATAACTTTGAAACAACAAGAGGTATCAACATGAAACTTTGTAAGTAGATAGATATCATTGAGTCGATGTGCAGTGCACAGGAACCGTCACTCTGCCTTGCTTAACTTTTAGATTATTGCCCTGTGTTTATTTTCACACTATGAACTTTGTCAGGGACATAATTCTAAAACTATAAGGGGTATCAACATGAAACTGTGTAGATAGATAGATCTCATCGAGTAAATGTGCAGTGCTAAAAAATTATTGTCCTTTGTTTATTTTTACACTTTGAACTTTGTCCGGTAAATAACTCTAAAACTTTAAGAGATATGAACATGAAACTTTGTAGGTAGGTATATCTCATTGAGTAGAAGTGCAGTGGTTAAGAACCATAACTCTGTCTTGCCTAATTTTGGGGTTATTCCCCTTTGTTCGTATTTACTACTTTGAACTTTGTCCGGGACATTTCTCTAAATCTATAAGAGATATCAACAAGAAACTTTGTAGATGATAGATCTCATTACGTTGAAGTACCATTGTTAAAGTATCATAACTCTGCCTTGCCTTTTTTTGGAGTTTTTGCCCTTTGTTCATTTTTATACTTGAACTTTGTCCGGGACATTACTCTAAAACTATTTGAGATATCAACATGAAACTTTGTAGGTAGATAGATCTGATTGTCTAGAAGTGCAGTGCTAAAGAACCGTAACTTTGCCCTGCTTTTTTTTGGAGTTTTTGCCCTTTGTTTAATTTTATACTTGAACTTTGTCCGGGACATTACTCTTAAACTATTAGAGATATCAACATGGAACTGTGTAGGTAGATATATCTTATTTAATAGAAGTGCAGTGCTAAAGACCCTAAACACAGCCTTGCCTAATTTTGAGTTATTGCCCTTTGTTCATTTTTACACTTTGAACTTTATCCGGGACATAACTCTGAAACTATAAGAGATATCAACACAAAACTAGGTAGATAGATCTCATTGAATAGAAAATGCAGTGCAAAGAACCATAACTCTGTTTTGCCTAATTTTGGAATTTTTGCCCTTTCTTCTTTCATCTTTTCATACTTTTCTGTGTCCAAAACCTACTCGGAGAGCATCACCCGGTTCAACCGGTTCATGTTTATGAAATTGAATTCACAATAAATGAGCCTTTGTGGTCTCAGTGTGTTTGTCGTTATCTACAATTTCTTGAAAACAACATCTCCTAATTTAAGTATAATGAATTAGCAGGTCACAAGAACTGACAGTAGAAGTTATTGTAAAGGTTCGTAAAAAACTTCTTCTCTGGAAATATCTATCTTAGATATTTTGGAATAAGCCTTGTGGTCCTCTAAAAAATAAACTACATGATACTCCAGGAGTCAAATTGGTTCTTGTCCCCGGATTCATTAAGTTCATGTAGACTTACATAGGAAAACACATTTTTTTCTGCGAAAGTAGTCGTTAGATCCGAAATCGTAATACGGTCATGTATGTATCAAAATGAGTTGTGCGGCAAAATATTGCAAAAGTTGAGTTCAATGTGATAATAAAGATAAGCTGATACTGCTTCAAAACACTATTTAAACATTTTGTTATCAAATGAAATATAAACATTTTAAGAACAGAAATTAATGTCGGATCATATTATTTCTGATTTAAACTACTACATTTTAATTATTATGTTAAACTATGATATAAGATAACAGTGCATTTATATAATGTATATAAAGCTGTATTTTAATATTTTATTGCAAAAAAAAAAAAATAAATAAAATAAATGAAAATAAAAATAAATTGTTTTATTGCAAAACTCGTTTTTATTGCAAAACTGGTTGTGAGAGAATTGCAACAAAATTATGTTATCATAAAGAGTTTTGCAATAAATTTATTGACAAACTCGTTTAATTGTGCAACAATGGTTGTAACAGAGCATTATTCTCAATGAAACTGTTGCTGTATAGAAAAAATAACCGCTTTTACTTCTTATTCCAATTTATGTTGTGTCCTTGACAGACTTCCTTAATTTACAAGGTTTAATTAAAACTGTGTTATCTGATTTGAACTTTTTACTTTGATTTTTTTATGCAAACATTGTCTCGTTGGAATTTCTTATCTCATTAAGAACAACACGCCCCAGCTCTGAACTATCTTAAACCAAATCTCAAAAGGGATATGAAGAAGGCTCTTATTTAATTTAACTATTATAATAAGAGTTAAAGAACAACAACAACAACAAAACGATCTTCAATACACGTCTTAGAAACCATCCTAGTTGATTAAACAAACCTTTTTTTTTATAAAACCAAGATCACCGATAGTCCCCGTTGCATACATAAAACAAATATCACTATTTATGTACATGTTCACTGCGTCAAAGCGAAACAACAATTACAAGTTTTCATTTTACTAAATTTTGTATATCAGTTAAAATGGATTTTACAAACAATATTGCAAACACTGTCATAATTTAACTGCATTGTACAAATATGTAGGAGAAGACCTTTATAAGCTTTATAGCTTTCGGCTCTAATCCTTTTTCATTCGTGTATCTCATTATTGTAAATGTATTAACAACATGACGTACTTGTAACATTGTTTGAAATAAACTATGTTTAAACTAAAAAAAAATGGATTTAAAATGATATTTTAGAATAACAGATTTTGTTTTAATATGCATATTGGTTACAAATTTTGATTTGTTTTATAAAACAGTTTTCTGCTCAATCCTTATTTGACCGTGATTATATTTACTTATTCTTGATGTCTGTACTGTATAAAATTACTTCATGACTTGCAATTATAATATGCTCAATTAATTGTAATGATAATAACAAGTCAAGAATAGAAAAATATTTTGAAAATGAATTCCAATAGCCTAAGGAGTGTTTTATATCATGAATACGTAACCGATATATGAGACCTTGGTAAACAATGGTATTCCACACATACCCCAGCCTCCCACACCGACACTGGTTATTGCAGAAAATAAAACTTTTCTGCACACACTCATTGTACTATATAGTTAGAGGATTATATTAATTAGTATCATATTAAGGTTAAGCTCGTATAAAAGTCAACATAATATGATCACGGCAAACATGTTAACTGGTTTGAAGACTAGAAGCGCATTTTGTATTATTTTGTTGCATAAGGCAAGATACACAACTGTTACGTTTTTTCCGTCGTTTATAGTTCAATATACAAGTAAGCGATAAAGTAAAAACATGCTAGAAGGTGAAACAAAATTGCCTGTTCCAATGCAAGCATCAGCTGTCTGTTTGTTATGTGCTTCCTCTGTTGACCACTATCATAGCACATTCGTTCAACATATCGTATGCATCTCTGGCAGTATAGTGCATCAGACCTAAATGTTTTGTCTTTGTTTAGTTTGTCCATATGTCTAAGAATTTGATTTTAATTGGCGTCTAATTGCTTTGTAGATTCCAATCCTTGTGTCTGAATATTGTAACACATTTCTTACTAAATCTGCCTGTCATGTTTACTTAATTTTCAGCACTGGAGTGCAAAGTAATGTCAGGAAATTATTGCTCAATCGGGAAAGTTGTAAAATTTCATCGGTTCAGTATCAATTGACACAATTTGCTTGTTTGGGAAAGTTTATTTCCAAATCGGGAAGATGCCGAGAACATTAACTGTTTCCAAATATCCGTCAAGTTTGTGGTTTAATACCTCACAAACTTCAACGTTGTACATATTAACGCTTGGTAAAATTTTGGATAATTGTTTTAAGATTAGCTTCAAACAATAAACATGAAGAAATGATGTTTTATATTTATCTCGTAGCACATTTTAAAAGGTACATGAAAGATGGGCGTTTTCTTTCAAAAAAGGGGAAATTTTCATGATCCGGAAAGTGAAAAGGGAAATCCTCGACTTTCCTGTTGAGGAAATATTCTCAACTGATCTTATATGTTCCATTTTAATTTCCGTTTTAAAACTTTAATATAAAGTAGGTCGGCAAGATTTCCATATAACATGCATTCGAACATTGTTGAAACATCATTTAATTACTAGAGAAAGTCTTATAGAATAATTAATTTCAGGATAAGAATCGATCGCGTAAAATTAGTTCAACTGAAACTTGGATTAAATTTCTTTCATTTAAATAATGATGAGATAACTGATTATTTATATTATTAGTACATATAAAGAAATAACATTTTTATTGACATATTAGAAATCATTACAACGAGAATATTAGAGTTTGAAATGCTATGTATTTTACCTAGTACATCATTTTGACTGTTGGCACACATGTCAAAAACTAAAAAGCATCGGAAATTTTAAAAAGATGATAAAAGGGGTTGTTATTCTTTATTACTTTTAAATCATGTGTAAAAGTTTTATTCTCTTAACGTCCACTAACCTTTGATCACACAGTAACATACTATCAAGTGTGTTATCACATATCTTAAAAAATAATTACATCCTTAAAAAACAACTATTAGGATCAAATCGTTTAAAATTTTTAGCCTTAGCTTAATGTAAATGTTATAGATATTAAATGTGCTTAGATTATCTAAACCGTTGAAATATGCATACACTCATTATCCGTCGCCCTATTCTCGAATCTTGGTCAGTAAACTTGACCTGTACAAAGGTACATGTCAATGCCCTCTATTCGAAAAATACTAAAAATAGACATATTATGTCGATCATCACTTTTCTAAACATAGATACATTACGATACTGAGTGTTTTGGTTTACCCTTATAACTTGAATATTGTTTATGCTTACGGCTAATACGTATATTAAAATAATCTTACCTAAACTACTTACTACAATATAAAGTATATAAATCTTTATATTTGCTGTTTGTATGTTACGTATTTTTTTACAACGAATAATTTCAAAAGACCTGTGTGAAGGAAGGATGTTTAATTTCCTTAAGAATTATATGTATAATTGACAATGTTTCAGGAGTTATTTAAAACTTTATATTAGTAATAATACTACATTCCTCAAATAAATACAACACAAACACAAGTTTACGATCGTGTTTGAAAAATATTATACAAAAATGGACTTTTTAGCTGTTGAATTTGATGGGATATGTACTGAAAAAAAATGACCGAGGCGATAGCCGAGGTCAATATAAATTTTTATTACATATCACATCATATTCAACAGCTAAAAAGTACATATCTGTTTTATTATATAATTTATAAATAGCTTTTATATAGCTCATCGAATTTGCCATTGCATACGATTGAAATCATTATTTTTCAGCTTGTCTACCTTTTCAATAATTTGGCCCTTTCTTTAAAGTGAGCGCGTTGGCACACTTATTCGTATTGTTCTTTAAAATGTTAAGACGGTAACTAAGATAGACTAATTTGACTCTTATTTACGAGTCACGCAACGTTTGTTCTGAATAATAACAACAAACTTGGCGTGACGTTTCGTCATAGTCTCGCGTCTTTCGGGGGATTTCCAGAAAATCTATTTTTAAAAGAAAAAAAAAACTGTGAATTTACTCTGAAAATCTATTTTTAGGAAAAAAACAGTGAATATACTCTGGTATTGACCTGTTATTTTTTACAAAAAGTTGCTTGTTGGCCAATCAAGGAAAGGCATTTCAGTGACGGTTATATTCATCTTTACAAGTTGTCCATAGTTGTTATGAAATAAAACCAACAAAACCAAAGAAAAGCATATTTGAAAAAAAAATTTGGGTGATTAAAACATGTATAGGTCCTTTTTGGTTAAACAGACAAAGGTGGTGGGTCAAATAATCCGTAAGATCTTTTTCATTGGGGCAATTTTTTTTATTTTTGATAATGATTATTAAAAAATGTGAATATTTTGCAAACATAAATATTAACATGGTAAGTTACTTCCTTTCTTTTTCTCATTTCACACGAAAATATAAATATGTATATATACAAAACAACAAATGTTTTCACTGCGGATGTTGCAAGAAAAAAGATGACCATAATAAAACCAGGCAAAACAGGAGGGCAAACGTACATAAAAAATAAAACATTCCGCATGGGACTTGAACCATAGCCACCTGAAAACTCTGTTTTCACTCTAAAATGGTCTTCAAAAAGACGGTTCTGTGTTAGGTATCTAATTCTGTATTAGATATATACATTTTTAGAGGGAATACTTACCAATGCACAGCTGTTTTGCAATGAATGTGAATGATGTAATATAAATGTCAATCAAAGAAAGTCAGGTACACAAATAAGTGAGCAATAGCTTGACACTTTAAATGTTATTGTACTGATTTAGGACATGCAAATACAAGAAAATGATTTTAAGAAAATTGATGAACACTTTCAAAACACATGTTGCGTGTCTTAGGGCTTTTGAAGAAAACAAATATAAAATTGTGGATTATATGTACGGTCACGGATTCTTTTCATTTAATTTCAAGTTTTTAACTTATTTGTAAATAACTGGGAAACTCGTGTTCAGAAAGGTCGTGTAAATTATATAGCAGATTTTTATGTAATCAAGATATTTCAGGTACAATTTAAAAGTTTATTAAGGAACGTCAACTATCTAATAAAACACTAGTTCATAGCATTAATCCTTATACGGAAATACATGAAAACGTTTTGGGTGCAAAAGTGAGGACATTGTCTTCATCATTTAATGTTGCCAAGTTATTTCCCTGAATTTCTTAGCCAATAGTGTTCACCAATTAAATAGGTTGTCAACACTTACGATATGAGCATTCTACATTGATTCCCTATCAACGTTTAAATTAGAAGCTTTAATGCCTTGTTTTAGAACTTTTGCGACGTTCAATTAAATACATTCCTTACGAATTTACGATGGTACTTAAGCTTTTTATATCAGAGAATCACAATATGAAGTGCCTTACTTTATTTCATTGTTAGAAAAATATCAAATTAAATAATGTCTTTCTGTTGGAATAAATATTCTTGCTGAAATTGATTTTATTAACTGAACAGCTTTAAGTGAATTTTTAAACCAGGAAGTCAAAAGAAAATCTGGGAATAAGATCAGTGAATATCTGCAATCAGACGCCCAAAAGTGCATTGACAATTTCCTCTGTGCACACCGTCAACAACATTTCTCTAGTGATATCTACTAAATTGTCAAATGATCTGACGCATATCAGTTTGATCAGTTTGCAGGAACGATAACCTTTTGCTCTATTCACATATCAATATTTATTTAATGAAAATATTGTATTGTCGCTTGTTTTAGTTGTTTACATGTCAAAAGGTTTTTAAAGTCTAATCAGAAAAATCATATTATTTATGTACCACGGTAGTCACATTTTTAAACATTTATAGAATTAAAGATACAAACAACACTCTGTCTATCAACTCGTTATGATAGGGAAAAGTCTTCCAATTTAGTAATGTTTTTTTAACGTATCCATTATTCAATGTCATTTAACAAATGTATCAGAAAGTGAACATTTATTGATATCACATTTAATACATAGAACATTCATTCCGATTAACATTTTATTTATGTCTACTACACACATTGAAACATTTTCATTACACTCCATGATAATTCAGGCTCCGGTGACATTTTATCGAAACAAGAAGAACTATGCGGTTACAAGAAACTTAATATGCATCAATATAAGTGTAGATAAACCATTTTACAAAAAATCCAAATTTAGTCCATCTTTAAAATAGTATCTAAGCAACTAATAGTTTGATCATGAAACAGGATTAAATATGAATTTTCTTAACAAATTTTGTTTTAAATATATGAGTTAACAAGTTTGCATTTGTCGCATAGTCAAATTTACCACTGAGGTTGGCTATTTACAAAAATGAGATGAGAGTTATTGATTTCTTATCAATTGTAAGACGAGGAAACTGTAAATAGAAATTGACAGGTTAAAGTCATTAGTACTTATTGTATTTTAGAAGTTGTCAAAACACTTTAAAGAAAACACAATCAAAAGACACACAAGAAAAACAAATCAACAAGGTACGCAAATAACAAACACAATTTAGATGTTTACGTTTTAACTATGACTTAGTTTGTTGCACATACTTTCCAGCGTTTGAACTGACAATTTTGTACTTATTTAGCTAGCAATTTAACAATTCCCCCTAATGTCAGGACAATATTCAAACATTTGATGATTTGAAACCATGGATTATAAACTTCTTCATAAACTAGCTCTGATTATAAATACGAGTTCATATAGGTAAATATTATAAAAAATGAATTATGTTGCACGTAATTGAGACGTCAGACCTCCTTCGACTTCCAATTGTATTTCTTAGATGAACTCGCCTCCAAAGCGGCCTTTGATAATTAAAGAGAACAGACTTTAATGCAGACATATAACAAACAAATAATACACGTACCCAGGCGTATACAGTAAAATGCCATTTTCGTAAATAAACATTACATCAAGATAAAATAATATGGTTTTAAATTTACATAACATTTTATATCTTGAGACGACCGACGTTTCTCTGTAATTGATTCGATTAAATTAAATGAATAAACAGCAAAATACACACCCATGCATACAACAGTTTTCATTTTATGGATTACACATAACTGCTTCATCAAATCAGATATTGATTCGTAGTACTTTTAAGCTCAACCTTATTCGTTTAAAACAGGCGTGTTATGCCGAACTACGAGAACTGGTATATCATGCGCATGTCATAGAACATACAAGTTCGACTAATTCGATTCTTTGCACTAACTTGCTAGTTTTCAGTAATGGTCTTCAAGACGAGAACTACACGAAATTTAATAGTAACAATAAGTGCCAAAAAATGCATAGTGTTCAAGTAGTTGAGCAAAGTGTCTAATTTACAGCGTAACATCTTTTTTCTCCATCTTTTATAAAATATAAAAGTCTTAAATAAAACATTTAGGTTTTTCGTTTTTGTTAATTAATTGTCATCACTAATTGTCTTCGATAGACTGGCATTCTTTGCAATTGTGTTTTGTTCATGTCGATAGACATTGGGTTCTGTTTAAAGAAATATGTTAAAACATTTCCTTATAAAACAAAATATAATGTTATATTGAATTGATAGCACTCTTCACAATATATCAAATTGTAATTTTGCAGACATGGAAATTGTTCCTTTCGCATATTTTTTTCATGCCTACTGCATTTAGTTCTTAACTTTATTTTGTTAGTCTTTTAATATGATTAGAGTAATTTTACCTCCGGTATTCATGTTGGTCGTCAAATACAGTGTATTTTAGGCCCGCACTATAATAAAAGACTTACAACAGCATTGCCAAAAAATATATAGTAAGTACAATCAGGCCATTTGAAAACAATAAGCAGTACTTCCTGTTTATGTTCAGTTCTTACATTGTACATCTCACACATGTATAAAGTGGTGTAGTGTTATAAGATATGGCGCATTATTACAAATTATATATAGTTCTTTTGTATATTTATCATTTGAACAAACCCCGTCGTGTAGACATGTAAAATATAGCCATGTCAAAAGACTACCAGGATAAAATTTCTTAACAGTTGCTTACAAAATAAAGTTAAGAACTAAATGCAGTAGGCATGAAAAAAAATATGCAAAAGAATCATTGAAAGCCGCCCTTCATTGTTGATCATAATTCCATATTTGAAGGAGTACACTAAATGTGTAACTACTCACATCAAATATTTAGCATAAATGTATTGGATTTTAAAATTTTATGATGGATTTTAAAATTTTAAGATGGATTTTAAAATTTTAAGATAATTACAAAATGATTAAGTACGGGGTAAAATTGTACATACTTTGCACTTTACAATTAGACCTCTCATACCTATGTACGAGGGGTGTTCAAATATGGATGCAATTGGGTCAATTTTCAGGAGTGCGTAACAAACAGTGCCAAAATAAGCATATCATTCCTTCAAAATACTCACCACCATGTGATATACGTTTTACTTATTTTAATCCAATTTTTAAATGCGTTTTCATAATTTTTTCGAGGTATACTGTTCAGACACCGGGAAATAGCAGAACCGCGATTTTTTCGCGTTTGATATTTTCTTCCAGCAAGGTGTTTTTGAGCCTCGGAAATAGGAAAAAGTCATAAGGGGCAAGATCTGGCGAATAAGGATGGTGAGGAAGCTCGACAACCTTTTCCTGTTTCAGATATTCTCGTACAATGGCCGCTTTGTTTGACGAAGTATTGTCATAAAACAACATGACACCACGGAGACCAGTTGCAGTTTTCGGACGGCGTGCATGGTGTACATCTTTTACTGAATCTACATCAATTTTAAATTTCTTACACCACGTGTGATAGATGAAAAACAAAGTTCATTGTTTCCGAATTTCATTAAATATGACTTTCGCCTATATACCAAGAATGCAGGTTCTTGATATAGGACCGTATTTGGTTAGTGAAAAGAGACCTTTCCCAACCATTTTAGCTTTGGTACACACGAGTAGATGGCATTAATCGAGTTATTGTCAAAAAATATGATAAACAAGATCAACAAGGAAAGGCAGCGTTCAATGAACGCAGCTAAACTGAACTGATTTACACTTGTATTGTATTAATTGAGATATTACACAACCATCTATGCGATACATGTACATTGTTCGTGCAAAATGTGGTTAACACCTCTCGTACATGTTTAATGTTTTCGGATGGAAATTACAATTTATTTTCATTCCATTTGTCATCATTTTCTTTGTTTAATATATTTTCCATAAAATAAGAATTTAAAACGTGTGAGAGACATGCATAATAGAATATTTCATTCCCTGTCTGGCATGTCTGATATCAATTATTTTGATTAAATGCTTAAGTCAACAAAATTTGCAAATGTAAACTGATTGCAGACGTTAGTGTTCAACCCTTTTACAGTTGGACACTACGCTTTCCTCTTTTGATTGCATCTGACGGACCAAGTGGGAGACTCTATGATGGATAGTTCGTAAAGCCCTTTGGGACTGAATTGTCTTGATGATCGTCTTCTGCCTTGCTTCGTCGGACCCTTGTAGGTGATTTTCTTGTTGCTCTGTCTTCCTTTAGGACATTGAGTACGTTTGTTATGGTCATTGGGTTTACTTTTATATGTTTCTACATGATCATTTTAGTGTTTTACTTATTTAACCTTTTGTAACCATGACAACTGTTAGAATTTCACTTAGCGGGGATTCATTTTATTTACACTGTCTCGTTTATAGGAACATGGTGGGGCTAAGAGCGAGGTTTGGTGCACCATTAACCGGTTTAAACTCCCCAGCAGTCATTATTATGCTGCTGACCGTTCCAAGGCGGCGCCCCACTGTGTTCCTCAGATGTATGTCTATGTTGTTTCATACTGTTTTGGTGACACTTTTGCTTGTGTCCCTTGTTGTTTTCTTGTCTACGGTAAGTATCTTCCCCATTGCCTCTAGTTTTTTTATTTCTTTGATTAACCCCCCCCCCCTTCCCCCGGTCTCCTGTCCCCTTCCCCTTTGTGGGCCTATTATTATTTTCTTTGAATTCCTAATCAGTTACAAATTATTTATCATTTAATGATTAACCTGTCCGTGCTCTGTCTTTGCCTTTCCTGTTTTTGTTTGGGGTCCGCCTGGGCTCCTTGCCATTGGTTCTTGTTGCTGGGTCATATATGGGGGTTGCGTTCATTGAACGCCGCCTTTCCTTGTTGATCTTGCTTATCTTATTTTATGGATTTGATAATTGTTTTACCTATTATGCTAATTTAGGCAAGTTAATATTATTTATTTAGGCTATAGCTATATAACTTAAGTCTCAAATGAAATCAAATAATTATTTTAACCATGTTATATTGTTAAAAGTGCAAATCACTAGCAGTGTAAGTCACTTTAAATGTTATAAATAAGTGGGAAAAAATCTCCCTTTGTTATTTTGGTGCATCATTTTTATTATAACATTACCATGCGTTCTTTTCTTTTTATAAAATTGAATAGTATAATAAGATTATTATAAGACTCAGTTTTCAAACATATGAATTAGAACAAAGTATCAATGCAACAACAATTGCAATAATATTAAAAGTTCACTTGTCGCGATTCTACCTGTTTTGACGGCGAACGGCTTTACAACTTTACATTACAAAATGTAGAAACGTGGATGTCCAAATCCAATTAAATATTTCGGTAGAAGTTAAAAAAGACGTGTAAAATTGAACAAATACAATATACGAGGAGCATTCAATATTTAGTGACGGGCCTCATTTTTCTCTAAGTATATTTCGTGAATCACGTGCAAAGTTACATTATGATGCGCTTCAACTCTTTATCTTTCCAACGGTGTATCATACATGTATCCTAATTCACACACGTTTTAAGAAATTTAGTGTTGAAAGTTGAATATTCGATCAAGTGCGTATAAAAATGGCTGGAAAAGATTCAGTAAATAATGTTGAAATTCGAGCTTACATCAAAGCGCGTATGACATTTGGGTTAAGTGGTGCAGCCATTCATGAAGAGCTTTGTCGTATTTATGGACCATCTGTGGTTAGTGAAAGGACAGTTAAAGATGGATTGTTAAGTTTAAAAGTGGAACGGAGTCACTAAACGATGCTAGTGGTAGGGGAAGAAAACACACAGTGGTCACCAAAACAACATTAAAAAAGTGCAAGAACTCATTAACAAAGAAGCTCGATATACAGTTTCTGAAATAGCTAAGTATACTGGCATTTCAACGGTAAGTACATTTACGATTCTAAAGAAGCACCTCAAAGTTAAAAAGATTGCAGCCAGATGGATACCACATTTATTGACTGAAAAGCAAAAGCAAGAGCGTGTAAAATGTGCCAAGAAATTATTGAAGATGTTTCCCAAATATAACGATCGCAAATTTTCTAACATTGTAACTGGAGACGAAAGCTGGTTCCACTTTTTTGAGCCCACACGGAAGGTAAATAATAAGATATGGGCCACCAAACATACCCGTAGGCCCTGTATAGCTAAAAGAATAACTAGCACAAAAAAGGTTATGTATGCCATGTTCTTTGGTATACATGGTGTAGTGACACAAGTTCCTATTCCAAAAGGTCGTACCGTTACTGCAAAGTTTTACAAACGAATAGTGTTAAACAAAGTTGACAAATATTATCGCAAACGTCGTCCAAATACTGGTATGAGAGGTCTGTATCTACTGCATGACAACGCTACTCCACACAAGGCCGACATTGTTAAGAAATTTTCGGAGAGCAAACGTGTTACTGTGCTTAATCACCCACCATACTCGCCAGATTTGGCACCCTGCGATTTCTTCCTGTTTCCAAGATTAAAGAAACACCTTCAGGGTCGCCGTTACAGCACCAGAAATGGACTTGGTTCAGCATTACATCAGTTGTGTAGGGGTATACCTCAAGAAGGCTATAAAAAAGCATTTCAAAATTGGATCAAACGTTCGAAACTCTGTATATTGTTCAAAGGAGATTACTTTGAAGGTTTAAAAAAATAAAAATGATTGTTGCTTTAAAAGTTTTCATTTTACTATAGCACCGACACTAATTATTGAATACTCCTCGTATCATTCAATATATTGTCAATTAAACATTTGAGTATTATCGTCTTGAAAAATGCATGAAATCATGAAAAACAGCTACATTAAGCTTCTTGATACCGCAATTTGAAAGAAGAAAGTTCATTTAAACTTAATGTATACAACTTCTATTGAAATATATTTCTCTTTACTGATTGATTCTCTGCCTAAAACAAAGACGCCATTGACATGTAATTATATGATCACGTAGTAAATAAATAATAAGTGATACTGATACTACTAAGCAGGTGGTGTAAAATGATCGGCAATTTAAGGATGTAATATTTCTCTAGTAACACGTTCAATTGATGACGTTGATTAACACTGTCAAAAATGTTATAAAAACGTTATTTTTTCTTACGTACCAGAGTAATATATGAAGCTTTGGATTGCTCTTCGACAGAGAATAATAAATTTTAAAACCAAGCTGTTGTCCAACAATCATTCCGACCACATGTAATACATGTCGTCAATTTCATTCTTTAATTTAATTCTTTTAATCAACCCCATGTCAGACGTGGTCTGCGACCATGAAAATAATTGCATTTCCTTGCAAAATGCAAAAGTTCTTGTTATTTTTCTATATCAAATAGGTTTCAAACACATCGTCACATTAATCATCTTGATCATTTCATTAAATAGTCAAATTTGTTTACCACTGAGGTTGATTATTCACACTAATGACGTGAGAGATATTGATTTCCTATCATTTGGAAGACGGAAAAGTGGTAATGAGAAGCTTATGTTGACATGTAAAGGACATTTGTGATGCTTAATTAAAACGATACTTTTACATACCATGATACCTATATCTATTATCTAACAAGCTTTATTTCAAATAAGGTTGTTCAGTACGCTTCTTTGACATCTCATAATTACAGTTATACTTTTTGACATTCGACCCTTTGCTTACGTAGGCACTGTTATTCTATTTGGAGTCTTAGAATGATAAGTGAATCTGTAAAGTGTTCTATTACTTCTCACACAATTACTTTCAGCATAGAGCATACACATTTAGCGACCTACAATCATGAAGGTACATGTAACTTTTTTTAAGCCGGGAACTCCATGATGCTTAAGAATGTTTTTTTTTTTGTTTTAGTGGAGTTTTAATTAAATCTAATCGTCACAATATTTAGGTCATATAATAACTGACATGGTTACGTCGTCCTTATTTAGTACTAGAATAAGGGATTAGTTCAAAATAGTGTTACGGCTCAAATCTAGGGAAACGTGATCAATAATGGTACTTTATAGCTAACAACCCTCGTTATGAAAATTCTTATCTTCTTTTACAATTATAGTTTGCATATTTTTGTTGTATTTTTTACTAATGGGTCAACATAAATCGTTTAGATCTAAAATATCTTTAAACAAAACTGTACTTAAAACTGTACTTTTTTAGTTTGACAATTATTTGATCGATATAGAATAAAAAGAAAACAATTCTCAAGACAGATAATGCAATATTATTTTTAAAAACTTGGAATGAAATAAAAATACTAAAGACAGGGGAATATGTTGTTCAAACGACAGGTCATAAAAGAATTTAAAGACAAGGAAAAGTAGGCCTGGTGATAAGGAATGATATAATTCTCAAAACAGATCAGATTAAATAATATTTCTGGATACAGGGTATAAAACAATTTTTAACACGGGGAATAGTGGAATACAATAGAAATTAAAATGGAATGTTAAAGAATTTAGAGACAGGGCCAGCTAACACTTAGCTGCATGTGAACAACGCTAACAAATGTTATACAATGTTGATATAAATAGTGTCAGTTAATTGCCTCAACATTATAAATTGTCTTGAAGCAGACCGATCTGAAGAAAGCGTGGCCCCTCGGAAGCATTTAGCACCACGAAATTGCATGAAAATTGCAGACTCGGCTTGGCCTGAGTCTGTACCTGAGGGATATGCAAGTTTAAAACTTAAAAAAGGTCTGTGTGATGGATATATATTTCTTAGACCGAATATTTACAGTACCTGGTGTGTTATCATTTACTGTAGTGGAGTTAATGTTTAACTAAATGATACACTCAACACGATAAGGTCTTTTCCAAGCACTGTTTAAAATTAACGTCTTTACTAAGCGTTTCATTAGGATAAGATAAATATACCAAGGTATTACTAAAAGACCATTGGAATATTTATGTAGTTACTTGAAGGAAATCTTCTTATTGAAAGACTTACAAACATTAAATAAAAAGTAAATGAACACGATATATTTAGAGTGATTTTTAATATATTTAATCCTCCCTTGACAATGCCTTAACCGTACTTATATTTCAACGGTATAAATAGAGTAAAATAAGGTAAGGTAGAATTCAGCGATGTCTTTGACTCGTAGAACATTTGTTGAAAGAAATATCATATTAAAGCCATATGTTTTCTAAATCATCGGTGAGAGACCATTACACTCAGTGTCACAGTGAATCTAAGACTCGCCCAAGTATGAAACCAGCCGTCCGTGAACTTCCAAAATTGGTGGATAAGGCACTAATAAGACAATTTTAACGTAAATAATTTACTAACACATGTTTTACTAATAAAACTTTAGAAAAAATGATTCATTTATTTATAATTTCTGATTTTCTTAACGTGGCAATCACAAATTTATTAAGCAATCGGAAGAGTTTCATCGCATAAACTTTTTTGCAAGAAGGCGATGGTATCATCACCTCTAGTAACATCAGACCTAAGAATATGCACGTGATGTCGTTTTACTGTACTAAATTTGGTCGTTAATTGCGAATATAATAACAGACAGGACAAATAATGCTTTGATGACGATGCAAGCGTAATAGATGACATTTTTGTGTTAAAATTGATGAGCATGGCAAATTGTGATGGGTGATGAAATTTTGTTTTGTTTTGAAAATATGCCGGTAAAAAATTGTCCTCCAAAAACAATTTGACATATTTACATAGAAGTTTCATTAGTTAGCTAGATATTTTAGTATGTAAATGATACGTTGACAGGCCGGTGACCCAGCACCACAATACAGCTCACATAACTGCAACATGGGTGATATTACACCTCTGAGATAGCTTTTGTTTGGCCGTTAATCCTGTACACTTTACTCAACGCGTTTTAAAACAACGCATATTCACAAAACGACATGTGTTGAGAATTTAAGTTTTGTTTGGTTGTTATATTCTCTAGTCTATTAAGTCGTATTTTGACGATCATTATAACATGGCACAGTAACGGCTTTCTTTTCGATAAATGTGGTAAATGAATTTACAGTTGTAGCACAATATTCCTTATCCGTATCTTTGAAAAAAGTAGCACTTGTTCACTAAGTATTTTGCCAATACAATAGATTTTCATATTTATCGTTCTGATCGTTTTCCTGATGTATAAAACCATTCCATTATACAGTGCTTACCGGACGAGCTTTATACATCCAAAATTAAACATGGTAGAACAAAAGCCGGACACTAGTATAATAATTAATTTAATTATTGTAGGAATTGCGGTTTTGATCTTTGGTTTTGAAAGGTCAGACCCTGTTATGATATGTTTACAATAGTAATCAAGGAGTTAGAATTTTAGGAATAACAAAAAGTTTTATAAATTTCGTTAATTGTTTTGCTTTGGCGCGCCTGAAATGAAAGATAACTAAGAAAAATGTGTTGGAATAGTACTCTGATCTTGCCGGACTGCAACAACAATATCCGATAGTCACGTAGTCGCAGTTAAAACAATTATAAAGCTTACGTTGGCTAAAGTGTGAGCACTTGCTCGTTACGTCACATTTGCACCAAATATCGCAACAATAAAAAAATGACGGGCAATGAAATGTGGGTTTACCTTTATGAGCCAGAGTTAAGGAAACAGGAAAATGAATTAATTTACTCGTAGAGCTCGTACCACAAAACGTACTACTTATGTAGTGTTGGATTCTTTCATGTGAGGAAGCTATCCAGCTAGCTGGTTCTACTCAGGTGACCGTTCGTGCCTGAAAACATGCACGGAAGAGCACCTGAGGTCCTCCTCCATCAGTAAAGCTGGAACGTCGCCATATAACCTATAATGTGTCAGTGTGACGTAAAACCCGACGTTAAACAAGCAAACAAACTTATAGTAGTATAGTATCTTGAATAAGTCGGGAAGTTTGACTAGAGTTCCTGTACCAGAGGGCAGGAGTGTCACTAAGTCAAGTACCGAGAATCGGTACTTTTGGTAGTATGTACCAGCATGCGTGTAGTACCTTCTGTTCTTACCTTAGCAACATAGTATTGAGACACTTTATCATCATATTCCTTACAATCGGGGTATTTTAAATTTCGTATACATGGGAATAATTAATTTGCCTCTCTGAACAGTAAATATTCAATGTTTATTACGTAAATATAAATTATCATTAGAATGAAACATCATTCATATATCCTTTTTTATATAGCCGCTTTAGAATCCATATAATTGTAAAATAAAAGTTAAATTAAAAAAAAATAGTTTATCATAGCATATAATGTATTTTTGTATAAACAAGAGCCATGTCAACATGGCCATCCCCCGCCGAATGTGTTTGCTCATTGGAAGAATGTATATATAGAAGAGCTTTAAGAGGTCTTTTGGTAATCAAAACTGATGGCTGAAGTGATTACAGATTTGAAACCTATGTGAATACTGATGGCTGACAATAACAAAGGGCAATAACTGAAAAATAATGCAGGGTAGGTTATCATTCTTGTGTGCTGCACCCCTCCACCTATGAAGTTTCAAGTTGATACCTCAAATACTTTTTGAGATAAGCTCCCTACAAAATAGTATGAAAAAGAACAAAGGGCAATATCTCAAAAATTATATAGGGAAGAGTTATCATGCTTGCGCACAGCATTCCTCCTAAATAAGATCTATCCACCTATGACATTTCATATTGACATCTCAAACACTTTTGAGGTATGTTCCACTCAGGTGAAAAATTAAGTATGAAAAATAACAAAGGGCAATAACTCAAAAATTATGAAAGGAAGAGTTATCATTCTTGTGCACTGCACACCTCCTGAGTGAGATCTATGCACCTATGAAGTTTTATGTTGATATCTCAAAGGCTTTTTGAGTTATGCTCTGGACAAAAATTAACTTTGAAAAGAAACAAATGCAAAGGGCAAGTTATGCATGGTAGAGTTATCATTCTTGTGCACTGTACTCCTCCTCAATGAGGTCTATCCACCTATGAAGTTTCAAGTTGATACCTCAAATACTTTTTGAGAAATGCTCCGGACAAAATGTCTGACGGAAGGACGGACGGACGAAAGGACGGACGAAGACTATTTCTATATCCCCCGCCGCCTTTCGGCGGGGGATTATAAATCCAGTTCCGATATTTAACAAATTTGCTGCAGATTGATAACATTTATATTTGTTTCACTTATACGTATATCATTTGCTCATACTAGATTTTTGTACAAGCAATTTCGTTAGTTGGATCCGCGTTGACAAAACTTGCTAAAACAGATGAAACTTCACATACTGTCATTCTGAGACAGTTGATAGTTATAAATTTATTGTGTTCACGCATAGTCGTGCTTACTTGTTTTAGGCTATTCGTTGAATGACTTTGTGCTTGAAACAACATCTTCATAAACTGCATCATAGTATACACTTACAATCTTATAACTGTCACGTACTTCAAATTTTCGATCTAATTATCTTGAATTTTAAGTCAGATATGTAGATATCAATGTGTATCGATATTTCGGGATTCATTTACTGAGATAGCGATTGTGCAGATGCAAACCATTTCATATTCTGAAAAGCGTATTAAGTGCAAAGTCATCTCTGATTTCTAATACAACATAAACATAGATCACGATGGATAATACAATATTCGGCTTATCTATTAATTGCTATGATATTAAGATTTTATCATCACGGTGTCCCGTATAAGCATCAATATTCATTTATGAGTAAAAGTGTTTATTTACGACTTGTCATAGTTTATTGAGAAATATTATGCAATAATTAAGCGCAATCAATTCCGTAAAATCTAGACGGCCATTCTTCATGCAAATTCAATAATTATTTTGATGTCTTATTAAAGACCTTGATGGTCAATATACTCATTAGCGCCAACTGTCATCCTCAGTGCACTTTTTTTTCATGTACGGATGAACGCACACGACAATACGTTATTTATATGATTGTAAAAATAAACAATTTCATTGATTTAGACTTAATATTTTGGAAAGAAGTCAATTTGATAAAAATTTAACATTTAATAAACTGCTCTATAAGTTATAGATTAGACCCGTTTTTCAATTTTAACTTGCTACTAGTTTAGGTGCATTTTGATGCTTCGCATCAACGGTTATCTTGTAGTTTTCAAGTCCTAGTGGGAAATATGAAGGAGATATTGTAAATGTCTAGTATTATTGGCGCATATAAAACTAAAACATGTTTGGATTATGTAACTGACAGACACTCAGAAGTGCTGACATACTTAATCAACCAATTGACAACCTGTAATTGATAACGTTAGATACATGTAGTTCAGTTTAAATGGATTTATAAAAAACTGGAATGAATATAACTTAAACAAATCGGATTGTATGTCTTTTAAGAAAAAAAGTTTTGAATTAAAGCAAAAGCAGGAAAAGATAACAAAACTACGTTTTACGACTGCATATATATTGAAATTGATTTAAGGAACTTTTCACTCATATGTCAATTCCTTTCAAAGAAACCTGATATCAAAATGTTTTTAAATGAAGGAATGTATATACAAAATACTATTATACTAAAATAATATTGCTTATAGAATGCAACTATACTATCATAATTAAAAATAAAATTACAAATGAGAATATAATGATAATTAAACTAGCAAGTAATAAAATAAAATAAAAAAAAAGATATGTTTTAGGTATCGTGTAATGTGAAGCATAAACTTTCGTCAACAATTTGACAATATCGACAACAAAATCAAGCAGTTCATCGTTTCTTATCATTATCACATTCAAACCCTTAAAAATATACATCTAATGTCGTCCATTTCTTAGCTTGAAGATTATAGTACAAGTCGTCTGTATTGGATAGAATTCTCCAAGTGGAAATGAGTCAGAATTTGTTACTTGTGTGCCCAATTTAAACACGAGACAGTTACTTTCAATTCTTTATAACTGTACGCAATCAGTCCTCCCAGTAGGTATCCGGATATTGGAGACAACATGTCCTGATTGCAAACACACTATAAAACCTTTACAGTTTTTCAAGTTTTGTATTGCTGGACAGTCCTTTCGTAGCAAAGACAACATAATAAATTGATGATTATTTAAGTGTGTTTTTCAAATAATTAAGGAAACAGTTTTATTTTCCTTTTTTTGTAAGACATTGATAAGGTTTTCTAAGTTCCTTTATTGTTCGACACATTTTTGACGTTAGCAGACTTTTTTCTTTGTACCGGCATCAACTTTTGTGTGATATTATAAATATGACCATAACTGTCCTCATTTATCATTATTATAAATTTAAGCTTTCAAAAACTGTTTGTACTTTCAAACAAAAATATTTTATGTATGTAACTTTATAATAAATATTTGTATTTATTCCTTGTGTTGAAAGGTTGATAAATGCTAGGTCACAATTCATACAGTAATATCTTAAAAAATATAAATTGGTATGTAACCTTTAACAATTCGTAACTATCAGCCGAATTTGGTCAATGAAATCAAGCTTTTTTTCAAAATGATAGATTGTTTTACAAATTTTATTTTAAACGGAAATAAATCAACATTGTCTGAAAAATATGCAAATACGCTGTCAAGTTTGACGGTCTTACATTTCTTAGTAGATTTTATTAAAATGCGCACGATTAACAATCGAATGAATAACTTGTATAGGCTGTTAAAGGAACGAGATATTCTAGTTTGTTAAGGCAACAGATTTTCAGTAACGATGGAAATTCATCTTACAAATCTATATCTTGTACACAAAGGAACAACAACAACAAAAGAAAAACAATCCACCGATTACCAGTCAAACAAGAAGCAATAAAGTTTGAGCTAAATAGATGGGCAAAATAGTACCTGCAATGTTTGCATATGGTAATAACCTTTATAGAGTGAAGACAATCTGAATGTTTGCCGATTGGGAACTTAATTATATGTTATAATTTTCATTTCATTAAATAAAAATGTAACGAATTTAATGTTGTTGTTTTTTTTTTATTTTACTTTAGCGAAATGCCAAAGACTAAAGGTTTTGCATTGGTGTTTTCCCTACGAATGTTTTCACTTATATAAAAACATAAGCTTTAATTTGGTTAATGATTGACTTCTTTTCTGTCCCGTTTGACCCGTAGTCTAATCATTAGAGATTTCACTACACGACAATATCAAATGTGTTAAAGGCTCGTAAGTTTCAAGGTGAATATATTTAATTGTAGTTGCTAAAGTGTGTAAAACAGAACTTATTTTTAGATTTTAGAGATATCAATATGAAAATTTAATCTGTATCACCGACTAGGTTCTCGGTTTTGACTAGTTTTCAAATAAATACCTCTGAAGAATTTATTGAAACAGAAACAACATGACGCATCAATTCATAATGGAAATTAACATTATAACTTAACATAAACTGAAATACACATCAATACAAGAATGTTGGACTTTCTGTTGATTGCTTATTCAAAATGTACATGTATATACAATATATATATATATATATCTGTGTACTAACCAAAGATTGTTTGCCACATTGGTTGCAACCTCGTTTTCATAAGCAAGAAAATAATCACTTATTGCTGAGTACTCGTGGTTCAAAGAACGAAGCCAGAAGTGTGTCTATAATATAAGCTGATGGGTTCCTACACAATAGAACTACAGTACATTCTGTAAAAACGAAATATGAAAAAACTGTTAAATATAAAATTTTGAAAGTAATTGTTTTTAAGTAAACTGTAGTGTAAACAGACAGAAAACGAAAATGATCAATAATATGTTATACTTACATATGTTACAAAATAATTACATGTCCAAGCTTTCAGAAAAAAATTAATATTGATTTCTGAACTTGCGATACTCGAACATTTTCATTTTCTTTCTATCTCCTACTGAAATATAAAATACTTCAATGTAATGCGCTTTAGTTTCCTGATACATGGTTTGATTTTGTCCTATGGTAATTGAAAACTGTCCTGCTTGTTCCATCAAGAATTCAATTTGGAATGATAATATCTTGACGCTTAAATCAATCTAATATGTTGTGTTATAGCCTTTTACGGAACATTACCATTTTACGACAACAACAATTTATTTTCTCATAAAAAGTGACACAAACAAGAACCTTAAGGAAAAATTGATGCCCTATATTATCTTGTTTTATATAAATAATGCATTAAATTAATGATGTTTTTACAGTCCAGGTAGAGACAAACAGACATAATTATGTCTTCTTTGCAAAATTATTGAAATTATATGGTTTACCGTCTATGAACGTTTTTGAGTAAAATCCGGAATGGCACTACTGTGTCACATTGAAGGTTCCATGATCACTGCCGTATGAACACATCTGCGGATGTTTCTAAATTCAAAATTTCACCATTTTCGTGTCAAATGTTGAATTCTGCTTAAGCCGGTGCTAGAGGGCGTGGACGGTAACTTGCACTTTCCAGTACCGTCCATGAACAGGCTCAATCAAACCGAGCCTGCAACATTTTCAATTTTGCCGCCTTTGGCTTTCTTTAGGGATTCTGTTTTTCTCTATTTTAAGCCAATTTTGAAAGTGTGTTTTCATAGGCAAATGACATTATTGAAACTGAAACCATTTTTGTCTGTAAAATATGTATTTCTCTCACCAAACTGGCTCTAACTCGCACATTTTCTTAAATGCCAACAATAAGGTATATTTGTAAATAAGGTATGATTAATCAATCTTCTAACCGTTGCTATTCATAAGTTTCAGCAAAATTATTAGGCTATGTGTCTGCCCTATTAAAGATAACATGGATTAAAACTACCGATACAATATTAGTTGATATATAAATATATCGAAATTTCCACCACAACAAGTAAAACAATAAATTAATCATCGAGAAAATGGCGGAACAGTTGTCAAAACGTTAAAATACATGAGTTAAAACCGACAATTTATATTCCTTTAAACATTGGTTTTGTTGGTTTGAAACGTATTTTGGTCAAAACCGTGTTTTATCATTATGTCAACTCAAGTGAGCGACTATGATAAATATCAGTTATAAGAGCTTGTTCAACCACTGGCGATGATTAAATAATATATTGTAATCAGAATAACGTTTTGATTAGCGGATAAAGATTAATATCGTTATACATGTGTATATGAATGTTTGGTTCTTGTTTGTTTGATTGTACACTACATGAATGTTTCCCCTAACATAACAATATCCCCGTGTCCGCTAAATTTCCTTCTCATCAAGATATCAGTAGAGTTATGATAACATCTTGTTCATTTCTCATTTATCACTCGGGGACACGTTCTTATTCATTTATGGATCTTCCTACAAGATTCATTGAAACAAAACCACGAAACACGAAGATTAATAGATTATTTTCACACAGCAATTATTCACATACCAATAATCACCTCAACTGAATGCCGTTTTGAGCATCATTTTCAATATATCATATGCTTAAAATACGATAAAAACTTCTCATCATTCCATCATATTTATGAAAACTGAAAATTCTTTCTATACATTGTTAGATATTGGTGCTATAGTAATTTATTCCTTCATATATTTAAAAGAATTTGATTATTCAACTCAATCAGCTTTTTTTAAATTTTCATATTTTGTCAATTATAATTTACAGAATACTGACGTCCAAACACTTTTGACAAGGGAGGTAAATATAGGTTTAATTTGTAAATATCTTTCATCAGATTATGATCAAATGTAATATTATGAAAGTGACATACTTTAAAATATGCATACATCACATCACTGTGGTTATATTTCTGTATTTATTCAGAAGACAATAATTTCTTTTTATTAAAGATTTTTGAAATGTTTTATATATTTAGTTTAGTTTATACAAATTTATTTTAGTTCGATTGTGTTGGGAGCTATAAGCTTATTGAAACACTCTCGAATCCGTTCCTGGAACCAACCAGTACTAAGCAATGAATGTAAAGTTTCTTGCTCAAGGAAACAACGGCTTGCCGCTGACAGGGTTTGAACTCACGCGGTCAGCAATCCTTAGATTACTAGTCCGACGCGTTAACCACTCGGCATATTTGACAGACAAAAGATTTAATTTGTTTGTATAATCAAATCAGATCTAAACATTTAGGTGCTCAATGAAAATTTAGAAAATATATTTTCATGCACTGCGTTAATTTATGAAACGTGGATAAACAAATCTTAAAAACACTTTTATATCTTTCGTGACAAAATACCCACTTCTTACAGCGTCAGTGTATAATTCATTTATTCATAGGTCGGTCTACAATCGTAAACTTATTGCTCTTATGAACAATTCTCAGAAACAAAAGATAGATAACTTAACAATAAATTAGCAGAATATGAGTATAACCCGTCTCATCAAAAACATACTTTCATCCCCTATCTACTATAATGCAGCTTGTTGTTTATGTTATATAAAAATATCAATTGTCATCTTTTTGTACTGATTCAAGACACTGATAGCTCAACATTCCATTTTTAGAAATATCCTCATTCATGAAATGTCCATACTAGATTGAACTCCACTGAGTTCTAAAGTAAATATTTGGTCGATGAATTACAAAACAAAACTGAAAAAAAAATCTATTCATGCATAGTGCTTATTGTCAGTTACACAGTACTTTCACTAGACGCCGCGTGCAAGCGGTGTCTAGTTGATATTTATGTGTCCATATAGCCATGGGGAAAATTTTAGACTTGATTTTGTGTATTTTCTTTTTGTTTAAACAAAATCACACTGTTTTCAAATTTTCTTATACAAATAGCTTTTCTGATGTACTACATGTCACATTAAGGGATTAGAATATACGTTTAACTCAAGTGATATTGTCATGTATGAATATCATATTCTTTTTATTATTATCTAATTTTATTTACATAATAAATAACGTGCAAATGAGCCAGTCTATAGTCGATCGTTCTAAAACTTAACCGTTGAGAGAGGTAACGACTGAGGCAGTGTCACTTACTTCATTTGCTCCGCCTCTGTTTAAGTTCGGGTCCGCCTTAAATTGTCGCCAAATTTAATATGATGCTCGTATGCTAGCATTTAGTCTTCGTTGACGAGGCAAAAGGGAAACAGGACAACGTTGATCAGTATCACTTGTCGAATCATTAAATTACAAGTTACAAAGCCTTTACCGCGCCCACTATCTGAGAAGCGGTTCTCCCTCAACCGTTAAGAATACGCCAACCTCTGCGCACCGGTTACGCTACGGCCAGTAAGGGGAGATCACTACCTAACAGTTCGTCCTCAAAATAATTCGAACATTATGCAATTCGTACCAATATTTAAAGTGACATGTTCTCCCACATATTGACAATTTGTTTTGAATTTATTTTTAGTATACCAATCATTTCAATTTTACTTGTTTTCCAATTTATTTTGCTTCGAACAGACGTCTCAATCTTTGTCGCAACAGACAAACATTTCAGAATTTCAGACATGGCATTTCTTTGTGAATTTATGCATAAGATTCTTCTTTTTCACAAAAATATGCAAGTTTATTATTAAACAAGGAGCACATACCAAAAACGTGGAGTAAATATTGATTTGTACCTCGGATATTCAACTGTAGTAGAGACTGATTTTCAATGCTGATTGACTGTTCACATCATTTGACGGCGTCTTTGATGTGCAGCATCAACATTTTACTTGAATCATTCGTGAAAGAAATAAACACTCCTTACACTGTATCATATAATATCTACAGATATCATTCTAGTGTAACAGTGCTCGCATTGACTTCTTACAAAAACTTTGATTAAGGTTTTTGACACTTTGATGACAATTGAATAGCGCTTTTCCCGCGAATGAGGGCAAATCGCCTACAAGTTTCTGTACAAAAATTGAATTTGACGCTAGTTTGTTTGAATAAAGCATAATTTTTTGTTCAAATTAAGACACAGTGATGTATCTCCCAATTGCCGAGGTTAAACTATACAAACGCTTTTTCTATTTCTGACAGACATCCTTTGTCTAAAATGTTTGTGTGAAACCAGTCATCAGATATAAACCAAGAAAGCAAATATCTCATTCGCAGTTTGTTTTATTAGACATTTCTACCTAAGTTCCTATAGATTTCAAATAGTTTCACAAAATCAAAGCTTAATTGATGATGTTCTTGCAGATTTTAGTAATTAAATATAAAAATAAATTAAATCTATTTCATGGATTCATTTCGAAATATTTTTACAATGGAATTCCCTAGTTTTGGAATAAAGGTTACTTTCTGAAAATGGATTTAAACTGTTGTCTCACAATTATCTTAACTCTCGTTTTTTACAAGTATCAAAAATTAAGCATTCACGAAGTAATGGGTAGCTATCTCGAAGGAATTGTAAAATTTATTTCATAAAAGTTACTCCTCTTAATCGGTAATACAAAATTCAACGTCATAAGATAAAAGTTAAAAGCAATGAAACAAAACAATTTGTCTTTCTACATAAAAATGGCAATGGAAATTCTTCCGTAGCAAGAAAACACGCTGAAACATTTACACTACTACGAGTGTTTTAACAAATTCAATATAATAAAATGTTTTGTTTTAATAAAAGACTAATTTTGAGTATTTTTTGGTAACAAAATCATATATTTATAGCTTGATTAATATTATTTTTGTTTCCATATATTGCGAATAACATACCACAGACTGTATTTTATCAGCCGAGCCTAAAAAAATTGTCGCATGTTTTTTTATTCATTATGTAACACATAAAAGCAGTCAAAATTACAAAAAAAGCCCGACGAAATATCAAGTTCTCCAAGAAAATCGTCTACTAGCTTGTTTATTGCTTATAATATGACTTGGACATCGATGATTTCATTTGCAAAACAAGTTATGAACAAATACTTCGTTAATTTGGTACTTAACTATTCGCTATCTAATGTGTTCGTAATTGAAAACGAAACAGAAAAAAATAAGAATTAATCCCTACTCGAGATTTACAAGGATATGAAATAAAATAGTAGAATTCAATGGCTGCTACGTAATGATAGAGTATATTGGAAAAAAAACTATTGAAATAGGCGTGGTTTATTTATGATATCTGGTTAGTTATCTGATATCAAAAATAATTATCAGGTAAGTGTTATCGGGCAGTCGCCATGGCAGTTGAATGATAAATGTCATTTGCTTTTGCTAGATGTGATTTAGAATATTCGTAATGCGTCTTTAATAAAATCTTATTAAAGTTGACACCTTATAACATAAATACCATTAAGGAGCCCTCCAGAGTCACATTTGTGTTTGTTTTACCTTGACTTGCGTCACTTTTCACTTTCTCGAATCCAAAAACAAACTTCTAAATAATAAATTCTGATGTAAAACTTAACTATATAATCATTTTGATATATCTTTCTATTTTATATTTATATTATTTGGCAACATTACAATAATAAAGAGTTCTTTATCACTTATTGTCTTTTCCATTCCCTTTTGAATATTATCAACATCAGAGAAAAGAAAATTATAATAAAATATTTAAGCAAACTGTTGAGAACATCAAACTTCGATGAATGAAAAAAAAAATAATACCATTTATGGCCTGAGCAATTTGTGATGATTTAACGCTTGAGAATGTATGGAATACAATACCGACTCATTTTTACTTGGACACATTGTCACATATCGTTTATTTATTATCTAATCATGTAATTATTATCAGGCAGTCTAGATTTATGTGTTACTGATATCAGGCAATTGACCTATTTCTTCATCATAAGCGTCCTACAGCTCAAAAATAAGGACAAGAATCGAAGTATAACTGTGTTTTATAAACAATTATGCATCATGTTAAAAATTTCCGTATATACATTTTAGACCACAATGTTTATTAGACAAACAAAACTATAACCTCTCAGAGTAAGGATTAACAAAATTAGTACATAAATTATCATGTTTATTTGTTTAATGTGGGCATGGTCCTTTAAAGCATATGAAGTAACTACCTTAAACCGTATTCACCTATCATTTAGATGCACTGTAAATGGATGATAATATTCTGGAAAGATCCTAGAGAACATCGAAAACAAAGTACAAGTTCAACAACGAAATGAAAAGTCAAAACTTCCTTAATTAATAATCAGATAATAAATCGCGTACATGTTATGCTCTTCTTGCAGTTTTCTTAAGCAAAAGCTTAAGACACATTCGTAAAAGCAATGTGTTATAAGTGATATATTTCTGTATATAATTCTTTCATTTTAAGAAGGGGTTCAACATCTTCGTTAGCAGAAAACATATATTAAACAGGAAGTAGTTACAGACAGCAAAAAATTCCATAAAACAGGAAAAACATGGCAAAATGAGATAGTCCATATTTCAATAAGGGCAATAACCCAACAAGGACAAAACTTACATATGAAACCTATTCACCTATGAAGATTCCACCTAACAAAATTGACTCTACAACAAACACTTAAATGTCATATATACCCAATTTAATGGTTTGCAGTAACTTTAAATCGTCTCTAACACACGCGAAGTACACATTTTTGGAATGCCTTTGTATCGGTTGAAATTGTGCATTCGTGCCTACTTTCATTACGACGACGTCTTTTTTTTCAGAATCAAAATAATCTGTGTAAAAGAAAAATGTTAATACGACCGATCACATGTTAATTATTTAAGAACAATGTTTAGCTAGACTGTGTAGCGCGACGATAAGAATCGTGTTATTTGTTTGGCGCAATAACTAACACGGGCCTGGTGAAATGGTTTTTCGTTATTCTCTCTTTTTTTAGCGAGATAAGTTTAACCTAATCGCAGGTTTAGAATGAAAGAGACACGTTTGAACTACACATAATTTTGGTTCTTATATAGCGTTTCTTAAATTGTAAAGCAAAAGGCAAAAAACATGTTTGTTATTATTTAATTTTCATGACAGCATATGAGAAAAATCACGTGTGTTCACCACAAGATCAAAGACACGTGAATAACTTTGTCACATACCCGTACCACATTTGCGACTCGGTAAAATCGGTGGTCCAATGCTTGCATAATATCATTTTATTCAACTCGTTCAATAAATCCAGTATTGTATCTTTGTCCATTCAATATCCTCTATTTAAGGATGATATTATTTTCTAAACATAACTAAAACTGGAAAACTCAAGGTATTATAATACTATGTTTGACCATTTAATACTAGCATAAATAATATGTTAACATTTCATATTGGCAGCCAACAAAATTAAAACTCTGTCTGATGCCTCACTTTCAATGTCTGTCTGAAAATAAATGATGATAAAAATAATGATGAATATGATGAATTTACTAGAAAAGAAGATGATGAAGGCATGAAATTATTTTCACAGCTCATTTTAAATGTTATAAACAGGACAGTTGCTCATTATACCCAAAACACTTTATAGCACATATTCATATACACTAGGCGCTTGAATTATTTGCAACTGCAGTCACTAAAAATTGTATGTCAGTACATGCGGAGAGTTTTTAGCTAACTTTGATTCAGAATTTCGTTTTGCCCAGAGTTTTAAAAAACAATAGTTTTTACTTGTGAAACATTTTTCTCAGCAACCAACGCTGATTTTTCATAAAAGTATATCAAATCCGTTTTTTGTTTTGACACATGTAAATATGCCATATCTTGTATATATTAAGGAAAATGTAAAATCAATCCCAGGTCAAATTAGTGTCATATGAGACGATTGGTAATTTTCTCTGATTTTGACTTATCCGATGTATAGTCCAATACCGTCACAATAACCTTGTGTATTATAAAGTCTCGATAACGGGAAATGGTACTGTAAATAATCTTTAATATTATTCTTGTGAACAACGTTAACTATTGATTATTATTTAGAAACGAATAATAAGCTTCAGTTAAAAAACACACAAAAAATGTGTTGCTACTCATAATATATAAAACAGTATAAAAATGTATCCCTACCCAACACATTTTAAAGATTTTCTGGGTCATATCCTTGTTTAGCGTTTGAATTAAAAACCACTTAAATTGTTTAAAATGAGAAGTTGTTTTTTTAACAATTTAACCCGAAATCCCTGGACGTTTTTGCTTGAAGTTGTAAAACGTAATCTGTCAATACTGAGTAACTCTGATTTTTTTTGCTAAACTTAAAAATGACCAGTTTTGTAATTAAAGTGACATAATTACCATCTAAGGGTATATATCGAAGGTTAACAATTTGCCATAATTCTGAAGCATTTTCATATTTTATATCTTTCAATATCAACTGTTAGTCAATCTTTTATTCAACTCAACTTGACAAAGAAAATATTAGCATAATGTCACTTTAATAATAATAAAACATAAACACTATTTTCATTCTAACAAGGATCTGAGGGATTCATAAATAATGTTAAAAGAAAAAATGACCCTATTTAATTTTGTTTTAACCACTCTCATGTCCAATACAGATGACAGTACCTCAAGTATTATGTTAATGCATTATGTGTGTGCAACATTTAGTAATCAATTCGGGATTTAGATAGAACTCAAGCAAACATTTCTGTAAGTGAAACTATCGCTCTTTTTGTAAAAGAAAATCTGCAGAACCTGTGACATTATTATAAAACATACAATCTAATGAAGTTATTCTAGAGACGTACACAAATGTTGTGTATCTTGTTTCAGTAAATGCTATTTTCATGTATCATTTGACAGATAATTTTATAAATGAGCAGATTTCGCTTTGGTAACTAAAGTCACTTTATAGACACATAAAACTCCCTTACTTAACTCTCATTACAAGTTTTGATACAGTTACTTTATTGAGTTACATGATTAGCTGTATGAACATCTTACTATTATTATTATTATAATTATTATTATTATTATCGATATTTTAGTTTGAGTGATTCAAATGCATGCAATAAACCGTATCAGTCACAAGTTTTTCAATATTAGACTGACTTTGCAATATAAACAAGTATATGCAATGAACTGATAACAACCAATTGAATTGAAGTTTTTATAACTGTATACATAATAATATCAGTGAAAGTAATCTGGTATCTTTCGAATAAGGCACGGAATAAAAGAAATTTCAATATCAAATTTATTTGACAATACTGACTGTATGACATACATGTATGTCAGGAACAATCAAAATCACTATTTAAATTAATTAAAACATTATATAGGTACTACAAATTAGAAGAAACAGTTACATTTAATTCAACAAACATTCGTAAAAAGATACTTGCTCGTAACAAAGTGTCTTTATAAAACGGGAGGTAACTTTACTGTTAAGCCACTGATATATGGCTCTGGACAAAACAAGTAGTCTTAAATAACCTATTTTCAAGTTGTAAAGGAACATCAATAAGATGTAAAATTTTTGCTATTGTTTTGATATCAAAGTTATAGGAGAGAAAAGACTTCTCCGAAGATAAAATTAAGTTGGACATATAATCTTTATCCATACAAAGCCTAATAAGGCGATAAAATATACCCCTATTTCTATTGTTATTATATTTGTGTTCTTTAACGTCCGAAATATCATTTGTTATTCCTTAATTACCAAAGCAACATGTTCTTGTTAAAGTAATGCTTGATTTCTGGAAGTTCAGTTAAAAGTTTCAAGCGTTACAGCGAGGCAAAGCAATTGTTGACAAAATATTTCCATTAACGTGACAAAGTTAGCAATATATCAGCATGCCAGGCTGCAACTTTTCATGTCATATATTATTTGTCGATTTTGTTCACCAATAGTTAACAAAATAAATAGACACACGCTACATAAAGCGGGAAACATTTTATGTTGTGTTGAATAACAACAATTATTTCATAGCATTTGGTTAATTTCGAATCGTTGAAATTTGTCCAACTGGTTCATAAATTAAGAGAAAAGTCGTTTTGTTATATATTTGCTTAAAGCACATTTAAAAAATGTTTATACATTGATGTATCTCTCGGTATTCTAAATAAGTTGTTTTACAAGAACTCTCCTGTTGTTTGTTTGGTGCCCTGCTGGTAGTGTTTGATGTGTCCCTGTTTGGTTGGCATTTTCATATGCTCGGTTCTGTCTACGTTTCCCTGCTTTGTCGAACTTTGTTCTGATGATTGAATGTTAACCCAAACAGCAAAATTGAAAATGCCGCAGACTCGGATTGATTTCGCTTATCCAAAGAAGATAATATTACATACAGTAAGTCCATGCTCACGGCACAATCTTAAACAATGTTATTAAAACAATGTTATTAAAAGTGGATCAAGTCACTAAACTAGGTTTTCTAGCAAGAATTAAATCGCAGATTTCGACAATTTGTATCATGCAATTGATAAAAAGTTTGTAAAAGTTTGGTAGAAAACCGTTAAAAAATATTAGAGATCCGCAAAAATGACAAAACCGCGGCAATTAGAAGCATGACGCATGGTGGAAATAGTTATGTGGAGGTTAACATGATTCATTTTCAAAATTTAATTTATTTTATTTCGTACATATTCTCATTCAGGGCAAATGCATTCGTCATTTAAATTTGTTTAATCGAATTCGTACTGTATAGTAACTGTGTTTCATATATTTTATTGAATTATATCATTGAATTTCAAATACCATTTTCTTCATCTGTACATGTAAATGTACATGAGATGAGTTAAAGAATGAAAAACGAGTAATAATTTTATCAAGCAAGAATGATAGTGATAACCTAGATTTTTGATCACTCAAGTCATTGACATTTCTTTTCTCAACGTTCCTACCAACAACACAATTTGTCTATAGCTAAAAGCAGTTTCGTAAGAAAATAAAACTTGTAGTGGCACTCTTATCACAAATGTTATTTTCAAGTTGAAAAGAAGACTCCATTTATTTGTTTAAAGCTTGTTTAATGAGTAAGAGAACGAGTTCATTGACCTTTCACATTAAAATAACATGCAATCGTAAATTTGTGAAAGAATGTAGCCCTTTATTTAAGTCCCTGTTGTAAAATTTTGATACAGATAATATCCATCTACATGCGTTAAAAGGAGAATTCGATCTTGAAATTTTAATAATTCATGCAAAAAATATTACAAATTGATTCCCTAAAGGACATTCAGTTATATACAGCTTGGACACTGTTTTATAATTATATGATTATATGCCTGGAAAGGTCATTGTCTTATCTATTATAATCTATTATCTTATTAAACATGTTTAGTAATTAAAAAGCAATTATTTTGGATATTTCTGCAGTCAATTTGAATTGTTTGAACATGACTCTTTAATGTTTACGATATAACTGATTAGTTTTAAATTGCATAAAATGTTAAATTTGTTAACGTAAGAAAGAACGGATATGTTAATTAATTTATTGTACCTTTTACAAAACACTTACTAGAATCTGTTACTTATCAATATACATATTGAATGCGTGCATTCCTCGATCCTCGAAAGAATCATTTATTTGAAGTCCTTGACGAACGTGTTATGAAAGAATTTTCCAAATGAATGTACTTTTAGCAGACATTTACCGTTTTCCTTGAAGTTATTGTCTTTTTAATGGAATCATTTGGTGCTGGAGGGTATCCTTTTTCATCATCCCTTTAATGGAGTCTTTATAACTTTACCGAATTCAGTTCAGTGATAACCTTAAAGCTATTCTTTGTCCGTACAGTAGGCGGTACTATTAAGATTTTGCGTTTTCCATCCAACTGTTCGTCCTTTTCGATCGTGCATTTATTTTCTTTCCGTCACATTAATATTTCAAACCACAAATCTTATACTTTAAATGCAATTATTGGCGTCCGCACCGAAGCGCGGCGCCCTTATGGAATGAAATCAGATTTTGTGAATGGGCGACAGCAACTTCTCGAGCCTTTTAGTCGGTCATAATAAAAGCCGATCATTCCGATCGGTATGAGGGTGCTTGATTAAAAAAAATGTCTTGATATGTACAATGAATAGCGAACTGGAGAATTTCGCAATGCATGAAATAACCTTTTCCGTCTCTTCGGGTTTTTTTTAGCATTTTGTAGTACACAGTGGATTATTATGGTATGTTAAAATAGAATGATGAGTTGATGACCTAAACATTCCGAAAATCTATTTATAGAGGGATGCACTGCTATCGGTAATTCCCGGTCTCTCCCGGTCTATTTTGACCGTGATTTACTAGTGACCGGCGAATAGTATCACACGTTTATTGTCCGGTCTCTCCCGGTTTTGGAGTAGATGTTTGATATCGTTACAGAACAGCACAAATATTTTACAGATAAATAAGCTTTTTTTTCAAAATGAATGTTTGTCACTTACTTTGGTTACAATAATTAATAAACACAGATCAACTCTCAAATTTATTGATTATTATTATACATAAACATACAATTCGAAAAAAAACCAACAACAACAACAATAGCATGTTTCATTTTATCTATATGAGATAAAAATGTGCAATAATTGAGAAAAAGGTACATTTTTATGGTAATAATATGACACTATCAACTTTGAAACATTTTATTTAATTTGTTATTCGTGTTTAGTAAAGATGCCGAGGAACTATTCAAAGTTACAAATTAGATTTTATGAATTATTCAATTGATTGATAATTTAAAAAATGATAAAGAAAAATACAAATGTACATGTACATTGTTTAAAAATAAACAATTTTATATATTGAAAGATTAAGCATAATTTACTGACTTTTTTCGACTTAAGTTTTGACTTATAATCGTCGGTCAATATGACAATTGAATTCTTAAAATTTATTTAACAATTTTGAATAAATAAAAGATAGTACACGTAAAAACTCAGTATTAACATAGCACATAAAACACAAAAAAGAGAGGAAAACAATATTCATAAAATCTGTATTTCTTATATTAAAATAAATATTACAATTTTTGTATAATAAACAAGTATGCTCAACATGATAATATAACCAGTGTCATATTTTACTAAGTGTGAACAGATACCTTAATTAAGAAGGGGTCTTCGCTAATAGCGATAACATAATACGAGACAATTCCACAAGTGTGGTGTTGATCATGCGTTACACATATGGATTATAAATGATATACATGTATATCCGTTGCTATTAATAATCACGATCATAAAGAAATAACAAGTAATATTCTAATCTCTATAGCATGCCAATCAAAGTTCATAATGAACAATGTCTTTCGTCCGTTCATTATGGTAAAAACAAATTAACCATTGAAAAGTTTATAAGAATATCTTGTCATCATATGTCTACTAGTTAATCTTCACTTTCTGCATTTCTTGCTTGGACGCCCTTTGATGCTTTGCATCAATGCTTTTCTTGTATCTTAATAAAATGAGTGCAGTACATAAGAAGTGTAACACTTCACTACATAATTTATACGTTATTCCAATTTCCATACCTAACAGACTTTTTTAAACTTTATATGTGGTTTCTTGTTATTGAGTCGGAAAATCTTCTCTCACAATTTCTCTTTACTGTTTCTATTTTTGTTAGGACATAACTATCCTTAAATGCTCTTTATATGTCATTAATGCGTGATACATTGCATAGAAACTATAAAATTAATAATTTATTTGATAAAATTTAATCATTGTACATTGTTTATCGCTGTAGGTGCCGCGCAGGCGGATTCAGATTCTACATGTGAAGAAGTTATTCATACCACTAAGGTAACGCCATTGTTCTACCCTGTGCCCGTTTGTGCCTGAAAAAAGTACAGACGGACACATTAGGTCTTCTTCCACCAGTTACCAAAGGGTTAGCTCAATCTGAAGAGCATATATCAGTTCCTTGCTCAAGTGAATGAGCTTGTATTTTCAAATACCGTCAATACTCAATCTAACCGAGCCTGCAACTGTCGCAATAGGGACTACGATGGGATACCAGGCCGACCACAATTGCTATCTAAACAACCAACAACTCAGAACAGAAAAATATATACAAATTTATTTACAGAAATGAATATTTATAAATGAAAAATGATTATATATGATAAACTACAATGATAAGTCACTGCACAAACAAACACTATCAACGTATCTCAGTCTATTTCTCCCGTAAAGTTTCTGTCATGATGCTTCAATAAAGTGGTGGCGTTGTTGAACAAAATTCGTCACAATGGCGGGTGTCTTGTATAAAATCTTATCAAGCGTAACTGTACTTCCTACAGTGTTGGCACAGTTGGTAGGATCCTGAACAAGGGCATGCGTCACCCTTTAGCCATGGACATATGTGTGGAGGGCCCGTGTCATCTTCGGGGTGTCCTCAAATAAGAAGCTACAAAGTATAAAACATGGTAAGTTCCATGATAATCAAACATAAGGGTATAATAAAGTCCCTTGGAAAAGACTCGACCTTTGTCGGTTTCCAATAAAATAACGTGCTTCTTTGAATAAACAAAATGTCCACTATAGTACACCATACATTCCGTGGAACAAACATTCAATCACATCCGCATAATACTGCGTTGCAAATATATTCAAATATACGCCACATAATAACCACCAATAAATAAACGTCTTCCAAAATCATGCCACTGAAGATCCTTCTCTAGAGATACGTTAGTTTTGATACGTTGTATTTACTTGTAACAAAAACTGATGATAAATGAAATGAAGTAAGATGATAACGTAAATTAAATTGATTGAAACAAATCATTACGATACTGCAGCATTTTACATAAAGTTACACAAATACGGTAGAACCATAATAAATTATTAATGAATAGATATATATAGATCTATAAAATATTCATGGCTCCTATACAATTACAATATAATTAAAACTTCAATTAACATACATCAATTAACATGTCTCGGTATAAATTTGCAATAGCGAAACACTAGAATAAAAAGAGCTTTTAAAATTTAATCTGCAAAAATTTAGAAAACAATAAATTACTGCCAAATAACTAAACCTGAATCAAATAAACTATAATTCTAATAGAAAATAGTATTTTACGAAATAGCAAAAATTTATGAAACAAAATCACTAGAAAATTAATTTACCTTGTACAAGCTGTAATTTTTATGACAAATATAATTTGTCTGTCACCGTCATAGTGACCTGTATAACGTCCAGTGCATTGCAATATATCACTTAAAATTTAGTCATTATATAGCAAACTACTGAGTACTGAGCGGGAAAACAGATCGTGCAAAACATGAAAAATCGATTTGCACGAAATAAAGCTTGGACGGCGGGAAAAATAGTTATGTAAAATAAAGGCCCGTCCTTCAAATACAGACATAATACATTTATCTGGTTCATAAAACAAAAATGTAACTTTCTTATTACTGAAAGGATTTTTGTGAAATAAACGGCAAGATGTTTAAAATTGAGACATGGAAATTTATGCAAACCATAAAAATACTCTAAATAATAATAATTTCACCCGAAAACTCTAAATTGAACAAAAGATGATGCAATCTCACATCAATGAATATAGAGTAAAAATGAGGTGCGGCGTGAAAATATAATGCAAGATTTTACAAACGTACTTTCACTTGTGACATTTACGCCCCCCTTTAAATAAGAAAATTGATAAATTTTCTTTAAATACAACATAGTGAAAACGACAAATTGCAAAAAATGTAAGTAGAAATACTGTACACCATATTCATAACCACCATAAATACTACACTACACTCTACATTATACCCTGCTTAAATAATCTGCACCTATGTTTTCTCTACCTGGGATTGCTCTAATCCTCATCCTGTATGGCTGCAAAAGCAAAGACCATCTCATTATTCTAGAGTTACTTAACTTTGCCTTGTTAAGATACAAAAGCGGCTGGTGATCTGTCTCTAGAATAAATTCCTTACCAAACAAGTATCTGTGAAATTTAGAAATTGCCCAAACAATACCAAGGCACTCCTCTATTACAGAATACTTCTGTTCTCTTGGTAACATCTTTCTACTGGCATAAGCTACTGGAAATTTCTCCTCACCTTGTTCTTGAATAAATATCTTGTCTAAATCTGGTAATTTCAAAATGGGCGGACCGGTCAAACTAGCCTTAAGAGTCTGAAAAGCCTTTTCCTGACTTTCACCCCATTCAATACGATTTGGTTGAAACTTTTTTGTCAAATCGGTCAACGGAACAGCAATGGCGGCAAAGTTAGGGATGAACTTCCGGTACCAAGACACAACCCCTAAAAATTGCCGGACTCCTCGCTTAGTCGTGGGTCTCTCGGTCTCCTGAATTGCCTTGACCTTACTGAGAACAGGTTCAATGGACTTACTACCTCCTATCATATGACCTAAACATTCCAATTTTTCAAAACATATGAAACACTTGGACGGTCTAGCAGTAAGCCTAGACTCTCTTAATTGGGTAAATAACTCATACAATGCATTGATATGCTCTGGCAATGTGACTGTATAGACCAAAATATCATCTATAAAACTATCTGAGCATTTATTGATCTGTCTAAAATCAATACAGAACCTAATCGTGTTATCCTTTTTCCTGATAAGGACAATTGGACTAGAAAACGGAGCATTAGAAGGTTCGATAACTCCCAACTCTAGCATTTTATCAACTTCTTCCTTTACTATCTGCTGTGAGTGAAAAGGAATAGGATAACCCTTAGTCCTTACCGGTTCTGACGTAGTCAACTTAATGTCATGCTGAACTAATGACGTATTTCCGGGTATATCTGTTAAAACATCTGAAAATTTCTTTAACAAGGTTGCAATCTGAGTCTTACAATCTGTTTGTAAGTCAGGATTGACCTGAACATCTTTATATGTCTCTGAACCTTTCTTCAATGGACATAACAATATGTCACTATCATCTTGGTAACTTGTTTCTAAACTATCATCTTCCTCTAATCTATCATACCCATTTCCCGCTTCTACAACAGCTGCACTTACCTTTGCCAATGCACCTCGTTCTGGTTCGAAATTTCCTTCAGCATATTGGCATGGAAAGTTTTGATCTTATTGTTACCTATGTCTATCCGATAATCTAATTTGTTCACGACCTCGGAAACTACAAATGGACCTTTCCATTGTAACAACAACTTATTGCGTTTTGTAGGTATAAGAACCAGTACTTTACTTCCCTTCTTAAAAGTTCTATCCCTAGCTTTCCTGTTGTAATACTTTCTATACCTAATACTTCTTTTTCTCTAACTCCTGCTGTGCTATCTTACATGTACTTTCTAGTCTTTCTTGCAAATCAACTACATACTGATAAGTTGTCTTAACTTCGTCATTCTCTGTTTTTCCTTACCATAACTCTCTCAAAATGGTAATTGGACCTCTTATACTACGTCCATATAACAATTCAAATGGCGAGAATCCTTAACTCTCTTGTGGAACTTCCCGATACGCAAACAACATAGCATTCAAATACTTATCCCAATCTGTAGGTCTTTCACTACACATCCGTTTCAACATCTGCTTTAAACTACCATTAAATTTCTCCACTAAAATATGAAAAACAAGATCAACAAGGAAAGGCGGCGTTCAATGAACGCAAACCATTAAACCATTACACATCGGATGATACGGTGTAGTTGTTAACTGTCTAAGAGACAGCAACCTACTAACCTCATTCATAATCTGTGAAGTAAATTGTGATCCACAATCTGTAAGCATTTCCTCTGGAACACCTAATCTACTATACATGTCAACTAATGCTTCGGCTACTCTTTCAGTCTCTATACTAGGCAATGCAATGCTTCAGGATATCTGGTAGCATAGTCTACCATGGTCAAAATATATCGGTTCTTCCTATCAGTCATAGTTCGATCGGACCAACAATGTCAACGGCAACTCTCTTAAAAGGAGTATCAATCAAAGGCATCTTACCTAAAGTTAAACCTTACTTATTCTAACCTTTAGAAAAAGTACGTTGACAAATATCACAAGACTGGACAATATCGTCTTACCTCTACAAGAACACCTGGCCAATAAAACTCCCCTAAGACTCTATCACTTGTCTTCCTAATACCAAGATGTCCTGCCAAAAGCGAGTCATGCCGCTACTTTTAACACAGTCTCCCTAAGATCCTTAGGAACTACTAACTGCCTACTTACGTCACCATTTCCTGCCGTAAACTCTCTAAACAACATCTTATTCCTGATCTGAAACTTCACTTGCCCCTTTACCCTCTACAGTTTCTAACAGTACTTCCTCTGCTTTCTTTCTACATACCATCTAATGAACTATCTGCCTGCTGCTTCTCTACAAACTCTACATTAGTGATGTCTAAAATCTGTGAAGGAACTTTAAGTCTTCTATGAGCTTTAACTTTACTCTGGCGATCTTGTTTCGACTGCTGAAGCTTACTTATAACCAAAATTTGGTTCTACAGCACCCTCTATGTTACCGATAATTACATCATTTGTAGGATTATCTACACATAGTGCTTCTACAGTACCCCTGTAATACGGACAATCAAGATCAATTAACGCCATGTCTAACATGTGCTCACTACCATCAATGTACTTACATCGTCTGGACTTCCCTAACAATTGATTTGCATTTACCAAATTCCTTCGTACTATGACACATGTACACCCAGTATCTCGCATTGCAACTATAGCTTTACCATTACATATACCTCTAGTTGTCGGACATGAATTTATAGTAACTGTACCCAAGTCTTCAAAATCCCCAAGTTCTATCAAACTACTACCACTATCTGATCTCGGCATCGAAATTTTCGAATCTGCATCTCTATTTCTTCCTCTACCTCTACTCCTACCTCTATAACCTCCTCGCCTTCTATTACCCTGATAACTATTATCATTCTTACTTGGATTCATTGAGTTCGGTTCTATGTCTTCCACTGCGTTAGCTTTATTTGTAGCCTTATTTCTACAGAAAAATGCTGTATGGCCTAAACGACCACAATATGTGCATTTATAACCTTCATACTGCTGAGATGCTCTACCTCTATTTACCAGTCTATCGTTACCTTTTTTGCATACGATAACTACTACCTTGATTTCTATCTACAGGTCTACTCGGCAGTGCATAAGGCTTAGCTCTTTCTTAAATTCCATGATTCACTACATACTTCGGACCTCCTCTAGTCTTGGCAAACAAATCTGCATCTTCCGCTACTTCACGGGCTGAAAACAACTTCTTACTACTAAGGTTCTGATATAGTTCTCTATTGCAGATATCTAAAAATTGATCCCTTACTATGAAGTCTAACAACTTTTCATAAATTAGATAAATACAGAATCCCTAAAGAAAGCCCAACACGGCAAAATTGAAAATGTTGCAGGCTCGGTTTGATTGAGCCTGTTCATGGACGGTACTGGAAAGTGCAAGTTACCGTCCACGCCCCCTAGCACCGGCTTAAGCAGAATTCAACATTTAAACGTGAAATAGTAAAAATTTGAATTTAGAAACATCCGCAGATGTGTTCATAAGTCTTCTCCACCTTACTCAATCTTAGCCAACCATCCAAGTATCTAGAAATTCTAGCTAGGAACATAACAAAAGTCTCATTTTCACGGGGCCTTTCAGTCCTAAACTTCTTCTTATACCCATCATCAGTCAACTCAAACTGCCTTAACAAAGCATCTTTCAGCTTATCATAATCCGTTCTATCTTCTAATGGAAGCCTATCAAATACCTCCCTAGCAGTACCTTTTAACAGAAACGGTAAGTTTAGTGACCACATTTCATGTTCCCAATTCTGAGCAGACGCAAAAGTTTCATAAACATTCAAAAACGCATCCATAGAATCAATCTTTTCGTCAAATGGAGTCATCTTAACCTTAACCTTACCTACACTCTTCTTACCTAACATATCTAACTCTATCTTCATCTTATGTTCTGTATCTAACTTCCTAGTTTCTGCTTCCTCCTTCTCTCTTTCTAACTGACGAGCTATTTCTAACTTCTCCTTTGCAACCCTAGCCTCATAACTTAACTTCTCTTTTTCCATTTCTATCTCTATTTCTAACTTCCTAGTTTCGGCTTCCTCCTTCTCTCTTTCTAACTGACGAGCATAATCTAACTTCTCCCTAGAAATCTTAAACTCATAATCTAACTTCTCTTTCTCATTACTTAACTTCTCTTTTGCTAACCTAGCTTCTAATTCTAACCTATCCTTCTCAGCTTCTAAACGTTCCTTCTCAGCTTCAAAACGTTCCTTCTCAGCTTCTAACCTACTATGTCTTTCTTCACGCTCCCTTGCTTGCTCCTCTTTAACAAAGTTTCTCAAAGCCTCATCTGTATACCCTAACTCCTGACCTACCTTCATCAACTCATTTACACTAGTCATCTTGAACTTATTATGTATATTTCCTACACTGTAACACTACTACAACAACAACTTAGGATACAAGTAAAATCTTACCGTGAGGTAGAACAATGATATCAAAGTATCATTAAAGGGTAACACTACAACCCTTAAACACAAAACGCTATATTCACTAAGTGCAATCACGGTGCACTATAACACTACACTTCAGTGTAACACCATATAGTTAAACGCATTTATCACTCTAGCGCTATAATCAAAATGTACCTTCACTGTACACAGTACTAAAATAAACAATGTATCATATATTCTAAACACTATACCTCACCACTACAAACACTAAGTTTCAAACTCATCTAAGTAGCTCACTAAGGTTGTATAATAATAATCTTAAGTGTACAGTAGACAGTAAGCAATAATTAAAACTGTTCAAAATACTTTAAACTTCAAAGTCCAAATTACGACCCAAAACTCAATGTCGCGTAGCACTTTACCCCACAGTGCAAAAATATAAAAGGAATATGGCCAGTTTCAATATACTACAGACACAAAGTAAACACAAAGTAAAATTGTAAATGACACAATAAATTAAATGTTCACCTAGATAACAGACACAGTTTCTTTATCTAGAAAAGTACACAAGGCGGGTAGTACCTTAAATTGCAGAGTGTATGTGTGTATACGTGTACTTCCGGTGTTTTACCGAAAGGTCACTTTCAGATTACAAAACTAGTGGTCTCATCATAAAGTGACACCTAAAAGGAGGATTTGTTTGTTTGTTTGTTTGGATTTTTACGGCACGTCAACACATAACTGGCCATATCGTGCCGAATGCTATAATAGGCTTAAAATATTATGTAAAACATTGTAAATGACAATAAAAATGAGCCAATTAGATCCTAGAATACAAGTTTATCTCTTTTAAATAATCAATAATGTTTTTTGATGGAATTGTATTAAAAAGTTCTTTGAGTGAATTTACAGAATAAAATCTATTACGGGCCTGTGAAAAATCATGACATTCAAGAAGAAAATGCTTGACGGTAAAATTTTCATTACAACCTACACAGAAAGGGGCATTGTCATTTGTGAGGAGATAAGAGTGGGTAATTTTAGTGTGTCCAATTCGGCATCGAAGAAGAACTGTTTGGTAACGGCGGTTTGACAGAGATAGAGATGGTGACATATCAAGAGATGGGTTTATATCGTGAAGTTTATTAAAAACGAAAATGGAACAAACTCACCCTAAACGTCCAAACGTCCACTGTCGGGTCTGTGTGGCTGTTATAACCTCTCAGCTGGATAGCTGTCACGCTCACAAGTTCGTTTCATTTGTCACGGTATCAATCTGAAAATGTTAAGAAATTATAATCACACTAAATATAAAAAAAAATAATTAAAAGTGATACAAAATTTAACTACCTTTAAGTAAACTAAATTTAACTTTTAATTGTAAATAAAACTTTTACTTAAAATAAAAACCAAAGTTTCTAGTGTTAGCTATATAACCTAGCTGCAGTTAAATGAGTGTGGTTTGTTTCAAATAACAACTATAGTCAACCGGTATCCAATCACGTCGAGGTCACCAAATGTCACAATAGGGACTACGATGGGATACCAGGCCGACCACAATTGCTATCTAAACAACCAACAACTCAGAACAGAAAAATATATACAAATTTATTTACAGAAATGAATATTTATAAATGAAAAATGATTATATATGATAAACTACTATGATAAGTCACTGCACAAACAAACACTATCAACGTATCTCAGTCTATTTCTCCCGTAAAGTTTCTGTCATGATGCTTCAATAAAGTGGTGGCGTTGTTGAACAAAATTCGTCACAATGGCGGGTGTCTTGTATAAAATCTTATCAAGCGTAACTGTACTTCCTACAGTGTTGGCACAGTTGATAGGATCCTGAAACAAGGGCATGCGTCACCCTTTAGCCATGGACATATGTGTGGAGGGCCCGTGTCATCTTCGGGTGTCCTCAAATAAGAAGCTACAAAGTATAAAACATGGTAAGTTCCATGATAATCAAACATAAGGGTATAATAAAGTCCCCTTGGAAAAGACTCGACCTTTGTCGGTTTCCAATAAAATAACGTGCTTCTTTGAATAAACAAAATGTCCACTATAGTACACCATACATTCCGTGGAACAAACATTCAATCACATCCGCATAATACTGCGTTGCAAATATATTCAAATATACGCCACATAATAACCACCAATAAATTAACGTCTTCCAAATCATGCCACTGAAGATCCTTCTCTAGAGATACGTTAGTTTTGATACGTTGTATTTACTTGTAACAAAAAAACTGATGATAAATGAAATGAAGTAAGATGATAACGTAAATTAAATTGATTGAAACAAATCATTACGATACTGCAGCATTTTACATAAAGTTACACAAATACGGAAGAACCATAATAAATTATTAATGAATAGATATATATATAGATCTATAAAATATTCATGGCTCCTATACAATTACAATACAATTGAAACTTCAATTAACATACATCAATTAACATGTCTCGGTATAAATTTGCAATAGCGAAACACTAGAATAAAAAGAGCTTTTAAAATTTAATCTGCAAAAATTTAGAAAACAATAAATTACTGCCAAATAACCTGAATCAAATAAACTATAATTCTAATAGAAAATAGTATTTTACGAAATAGCAAAAATTTATGAAACAAAATCACTAGAAAATTAATTTACCTTGTACAAGCTGTAATTTTATGACAAATATAATTTGTCTGTCACCGTCATAGTGACCTGTATAACGTCCAGTGCATTGCAATATATCACTTAAAATTTAGTCATTATATAGCAAACTACTGAGTACTGAGCGGGAAAACAGATCGTGCAAAACATGAAAAATCGATTTGCACGAAATAAAGCTTGGACGGCGGGAAAAATAGTTATGTAAAATAAAGGCCCGTCCTTCAAATACAGACATAATACATTTATCTGGTTCATAAAACAAAAATGTAACTTTCTTATTACTGAAAGGATTTTTGTGAAATAAACGGCAAGATGTTTAAATTGAGACATGGAAATTTATGCAAACCATAAAAATACTCTAAATAATAATTTCACCCGAAAACTCTAAATTGAACAAAAGATGATGCAATCTCACATCAATGAATATAGAGTAAAAATGAGGTTCGGCGAGAAAATATAATGCAAGATTTTACAAACGTACTTTCGTTTTGTGACAGCAACATTTTCAATATTTGCCGTTTTGAATGTGCTTAAGTGGTTCTTTTTCTCTGTAAAAACAATTCACTTTGTTTTGACTATTTATTATTTTTCAAAAGAACGTTAATAAAACTATTTCAAGTTAATTGGCCAGTAAGGTTATATTTATTGTTTTAATAAACAAATGTTAATAAAAATGGAGAGAAATTATTTTTATTATCAACTTTTATAATATGTGACAGCTGTAAAAAATGAAAATCAAGTTCAACAAGGAAGGGCGGCGTTCATTGAACTTGCAAGACGTTTTCAGTATGTTTATATTTTAAACTCAATATTCACTGAAGCAAATAAAAATGTTGGCTGTACTTGATAATAGAATAAAATATGTCAATTGGTACATGTTTGTTTTTTAAACAATAATGAAAATTGTCATAAAAGAAACATATGGAGGGACAATGCAACAAAACGTTAAATGTATAATGTGGTTATAGAAACTCAGCTGACGTCCAGCGACCTAAAATATTAAAATTTGAAGTTCTTACATAGATCAAGCAGAAACATATGCAAAATGTATTTTGCTGAGAAATAAAATGAAAATCGTATGTTTGTGCTATTCTTAGCCAAATTCGAGCCATTTAAGTAATTTTTCACGATAAGAATAATTATTCCGGACAACCGGAGTGAGCGAATGCTGTAAACACAAGTTATTGGTCTAGACCTACTAACTGATATAATGATATAAATATTTTTCTTATTAAAATGAATAAGTTTTGTATGTTTTGTCAATGAAGCCATACTAAACAAAAGAGATAGATCAGCTTACTGTTCATGACTACTCATGTTTTTGTCTCCATTTAGTAGCAATGCAACGGACTGTTTTAGTACTTACATGCTCATGAAATTAGCTGACTAAATAATTGTAACACTGGGATAATGCAGTCACAAGTTCACCTGATTTAAACAAAAACAAAACACGTTTCGTGAGCAATTTACCTAGCAATGAATAGAAAATATGAAAAACAAGATCAACAAGGAAAGGCGGCGTTCAATGAACGCAACCCCCATATGACCCAGCAACAAGAACCAATGGCAAGGAGCCCAGTTGGACCCCAAACATAAAAAGGACAGGGCAACGACACGTAAATCATTAAATGATAAATAATTTGTAACTGATTAGGAATTCAAAGAAAATAATAATAGGCCCACAAAGGGGAAGGGGACAGGAGACCGGGGGAAGGGGGGGGGGTTAATCAAAGAAATAAAAACTAGAGGCAATGGGGAAGATACTTACCGTAGACGAGAAAACAACAAGGGACACAAGCAAAAGTGTCACCAAAACAGTATGAAACAACATAGACATACATCTGAGGAACACAGTGGGGCGCCGCCTTGGAACGGTCAGCAGCATAATAATGACTGCTGGGGAGTTTAAACCGGTTAATGGTGCACCAAACCTCGCTCTTAGCCCCACCATGTTCCTATAAACGAGACAGTGTAAATAAAATGAATCCCCGCCAAGTGAAATTCTAACAGTTGTCATGGTTACAAAAGGTTAAATAAGTAAAACACTAAAATGATCATGTAGAAACATATAAAAGTAAACCCAATGACCATAACAAAAGTACTCAATGTCCTAAAGGAAGACAGAGCAACAAGAAAATCACCTACAAGGGCCCGACGAAGCAAGGCAGAAGACGAACATTAAGACAATTCAGTCCCAAAGGGCTTTACGAACTATCCATCATAGAGTCTCCCACTTGGTCCGTCAGATGCAATCAAAAGAGGAAAGCGTAGTGTCCAACTGTAAAAGGGTTGAACACTAAACATGCAGTATGTCTTAAAATAGTAGGGTCATAACCTCTTTTAATAAAACGTTTAATGATTTTAGTAAAAACAGCAGAAAAATTACCATGACCCAAAATCTTACGAAGTTTGTAAACCACATCGCCATAAAAACCAGGCTGGCTAATCCCTTGTCGCAGAAGAGTTTTTAAATCACTATTGAATTTAGAAATTAAATCAAAGTTACGATTGTAAAATTTAGTAAAATATTTCCGTAATTTATGATAGCGGTAGCCCTGTTTTAGAAGCTTGCTGGTAATAAAAATATTCCGCTCGTTGAAATCCTTTACGTTGTTACAAGCTCTAGCGAATCTAATTAACTGAGAAACATAAACCCCGTAGGATGTTGCATGGGGTACGTCTCCATCCAAATGTGGATAATTAACTATACAAAAGTCAAAGTCATCTCTTTTATCATAAATTTTCGTGTGAATAGAATTGTTATTGATAGTAATATGAAGATCCAAAAATGATGTACTAAAATTTCAAGAGTTCGTTTTATTAAGTTGTAGTTCATGCGGATAAATGTCAGACACCATTTGATCAAAATAAGGATTATCTAAATTAAAAATATCATCAAGGTATCTGGAAGTATTATTAAATGCGACTATAACATCTTGTTGTTTCTCTTCAGAGAGACTCAACATAAAGTCTCTTTCTCTCAACATAAGTCGAGCTTAAGATTTTTACCAGAAAGTTATTTATTGACTTATATATATATACTAGGAAGAAGTCATTGTTATGTTCTTAAGGCGCATTTCCTTCGATTGAAGTCACCGGTTCGTATCAATTTGCAAATAACTCTGAAGGTGAATTGCATTTACATATCATATCATTCTTATAAAGTAAAAGGCAAATGACTATTTTATTTTCATTTAAAAATTCGAAATTCATTGCTTGAATTCGAGTTTCGTTCTGAAACATCTTGCAATTTCAAAATAATATGTCTTTAAACAAACATGTAGAGGCTATTGTTTGAGTAATGGTTCAATACTGATTTCAATGAAAATCTTACAAAAAAAATAAAGACTTTTTAACGTGAAAAAGAATCATTCTAATTGTCTCACCGTAATGTAACTCTAACATTAAGCGCGTCTTTATGCTATTTTTTGTATAACGCAAACAATGTCGCGTCAAAATACTTGTACGGGCGCAACCATGTTTCCGGATTCGCGTAAGCGGCACGAGGGTTATGTGATAAATTACAAAAAGATTCAGAATTCAATCATTCCCTTCGTCAATTACTTAATTAATGAAATTGAATTCAAGCTTCAGTTGTACTAATTTCACGCACATCTAACACTGCTATTGACGAGAAAATAACATTTCTATTACAGTTCCTTCAGTGTTGATTACACAAATTCAGAACTGAAATGAATTAAATTAAATAATATTATATATTATAGTCTTGTTAAAATCACATGCCCTTTTAGATACAATATCTTTATATTTATTACATTTATAACTTTATCATATAATAACATTTGAACAGTCTTGATTGGTATATTGTTTTCCAGAATTGATTCTTTGTAGTGTTTTAGAATGCAATCATTACCACAATTCTTTTCATAAGTACCCCGTATAGTGACGCAATTTACAATTTTTAAAATAGAGGTTAAAACGTACGTAACTGGAGCTTTTCATGGACATAACTTTGATGGAAATTAACCATTTCTTACTCCTGGATACGTTTCTAAGTCAGATGACGTTAGACTGTCCAAAACATGTATAATTAATCTGATCACAACTATTTTTCGCCTAGAATAGCTTTGTAAGTGAACACTATATCAGTACTCTAGACATAGATGTTTGTTTGTGCAAATTGTGTTGACTCTTGTTAAGAGTGTCTTGCTGCTAACACTTTTCAATTTGATTTAGCAATGCAATTTGCAAACATAACTTACTTTCTGTCACCTATTTGCGATCTTTCGATATCTCTTGAACTTAAAAAATATGACTTGACACGACATTGCGATATTCATGCAGCCAGTTTTAAGCCATAATCTCTTTCAATTGATATAACGTATATTGAGAATCTAACTAATTCCATACCTTAGCAAGCAACTCATTTATAAACGATGCGGAATGATGTCAATTTAATGCACCCAATTCTGAAGATGGGATTATCTACCTAACAATAAATTCAGTCTGATATACAAAATTAGCTTCTTAATAGCTTGATAAAAATAATGAAATAATAAGGAAATGTTAGGGTTCCGTGGCACTACCGACTGAGTCAAACGACCTCTAACATGTCTCTTCCCTATGCCCCCAATTAGTGAACAGTTCTGAAATGTGACACATAATATAATTTTTTTAAGAAAAAACATGCCGTAAATCCACTAAATTTCGGTCAGGCGGGGTAAATCGGCCATTTTATATTCCGGTCATTTTTCGAGCCGTCACTATTCAGTATTTGCATCCGGTTTTTAGAAATATTATGTTCGTACGCTTTTACACGCGTGTTTTCTTTCCAAACATAGTAACTCCACTCGTGATTGGACAAAACCAAGCGCATTCGATATGACCTCTAGTTCCTTTTCCGTTTCACCAAGTTGTAGAGGCGCCAAAGTTTGAAATTTATCAAAAGCTCTCCATCTTATCAGAGGTTTGTATACATCGCATTCAACTGTATCTTCGGATGAAAACTTTTCAAATTTTCAGCATATGATGATTTCTTTATTAATTCAATCAGATTTTATGAAAATTGTTGAAAAATATTAATTTAGCTGCCCGAATTTCCCAGATATAAAGTCTAGCAACCCCACAAGTCGGACAACATATTTTAGTGGCAAGAAAAATTCGGACACTTAGATATCATGTTATATTAAGAAATTATTTTACTTAAAAATACTACATAAAGGATATTTAAGTGTTTTCTATAAATACAGGGCTTTTTTTAACGAGTGGTATCTTAATATTTCATGAGTGGCAGTACCCACGAGTGAAATATGAAAATTTTCATACCATAAGAAGAAAATAAGTTAAGCATGAATAGAAAAACTAAACTTGCAAGACACTAGTGAAAATACGGGAAATATGTTTCACTGCAGTGAAAAATTAATGTCTACAGTAAAAATACGGAAAATGAAGATACACATTTTATTTTATCAATATTTCTTGTTTAAATTTATAATAAATAAGTGTATGTAAAATCTGACGCTCTCATTTTAGGAAGATGAAAATTGTTAATAACTTGCAACACAGAAGAAACAAGCAAGATGTGCTACAAATCTCTGTCTAACACTTTGGAGAAAAAACTTATCTTTTTATTTGAAAACGAATATTTATATGATCACCCAGAGACCTATGACGTTTGTGAATATTAACTGTAAAAAATCATACCAAAGTTGATGATGGCAGTTCTATTTGAAACATGTTTGTGGAATGAGACCAGCGATGACACAAGTTTAATTTTTGTAGCATCCAGATTTGCAAAAGTAACTAATGACCATTACCTGGCATTATTATAAGAAGAAATTAAAACAGATTCATTGTAATCAGGGTTACATGATGACCGCCGTATGAACACATCTGCGGATGTTTCTAAATTCAAAATTTCACCATCTTAGTGTTTAAATGTTGAATTCTGCTTAAGCCCGTGCTAGGGGGCGTGGACGGTAACTTGCAATTTCCATTACCGTCCATGAACAGGCTCTGCACTTTCCAGTACCGTCCATGAACAGGCTCAATCAAACCGAGCCTGCAACATTTTCAATTTTGCCGTGTTGGGCTTTCTTTAGGGATTCTGTATTTATCTATCTTATGATCACATCCGTGTTATTTGTGCCGTGTGGCGGCTGTAAAAAGTCTCCCCGTACATTTAATCAATGATGTTATATTTTCGATCCTTGAAGATCGTTCAGCACGACATTATTGTTGTGCTTGTGGTATTTTTAGTTTCAACTTTTTGGCATTTTCTATAAGGGTGGTTCCAATATTCCTACTTGAATAATGTTGAATCACCCTTAGGATATGTTGCCTGCTTTTTAAATTTGTCTTTTGACGTCTTATCTGTGATACGCAGGCTTCATAACCTCTGATCCCCTTTCAAAATTCCATTTTATTTAGTTCTGCCCATTGTTGTCTCGTTTAAGGCACACGCTTTTTATTACTTGGGGACCATACGCCGCTTTTCATGGAATGGCACGGAAGTGTCACATTGAAGGTTCCATGATAACCGCCGTATGAACACATCTGCGGATGTTTCTAAATTCAAAATGTTACTATTTCACGTTTAAATGTTGAATTCTGCTTAAGCCGGTGCTAGGGGGCGTGGACGGTAAAATATGATAAACAAGATCAACAAGGAAAGGCGGCGTTCAATGAACGCAACCCCCATATGACCCAGCAACAACAACCAATAGCAAGGAGCCCAGGCGGACCCCAAACAAAAACAGGACAGGGTTAATCCTTAAATGATAAATAATTTGTAACTGATTAGGAATTCAAAGAAAATAATAATAGGCCCACAAAGGGGAAGGGGACAGGAGACCGGGGGAAGGGGGTGGGGGTAATCAAAGAAAAAAAAACACTTAGAGGCCATGGGGAAGATACTTACCGTAGACGAGAAAACAACAAGGGACACAAGCAAAAGTGTCACCAAAACAGTATGAAACAACATAGACATACATCTGAGGAACACAGTGGGGCGCCGCCTTGGAACGGTCAGCAGCATAATAATGACTGCTGGGAGTTTGAACCGGTTAATGGTGCACCAAACCTCGCTCTTAGCCCCACCATGTTCCTATAAACGAGACAGTGTAAATAAAATGAATCCCCGCCAAGTGAAATTCTAACAGTTGTCATGGTTACAAAAGGTTAAATAAGTAAAACACTAAAATGATCATGTAGAAACATATAAAAGTAAACCCAATGACCATAACAAAAGTACTCAATGTCCTAAAGGAAGACAGAGCAACAAGAAAATCACCTACAAGGGCCCGACGAAGCAAGGCAGAAGACGAACATTAAGACAATTCAGTCCCAAAGGCTTTACGAACTATCCATCATAGAGTCTCCCACTTGGTCCGTCAGATGCAATCAAAAGAGGAAAGCTTAGTGTCCAACTGTAAAAGGGTTGAACACTAAACATGCAGTATGTCTTAAAATAGTAGGGTCATAACCTCTTTTAATAAAACGTTTAATGATTTTAGTAAAAACAGCAGAAAAATTACCATGACCCAAAATCTTACGAAGTTAGTAAATTACATCGCCATAAAAACCAGGCTGGCTAATCTCTTGTCGCAGAAGAGTCTTTAAATCACTATTGAATTTAGAAATTAAATCAAAGTTACGATTGTAAAATTTAGTAAAATATTTCCGTAATTTATGATAGCGGTAGCCCTGTTTTAGAAGCTTGCTGGTAATAAAAATATTCCGCTCGTTGAAATCCTTTACGTTGCTACAAGCTCTAGCGAATCTAATTAACTGAGAAACATAAACCCCGTAAGATGTTGCATGGGGTACGTCTCCATCTAAATGTGGATAATTAACTATACAAAAGTCAAAGTCATCTCTTTTATCATAGATTTTCGTGTGAATAGAATTGTTGTCGATAGTAATATGAAGATCCAAAAATGATGTACTTAAATTTGAAGAGTTCGTTTTATTAAGTTGTAGTTCATGCTGATAAATGTCAGACACCATTTGATCAAAATAAGGATTATCTAAATTAAAAATATCATCAAGGTATCTGGAAGTATTATTAAATGCGACTATAACATCTTGTTGTTTATCTTCAGAGAGACTCAACATAAAGTCTCTTTCATAGCAGTACAAAAACAAATCGGCGACCAGGGGTGCACAATTAGTACCCATAGGAATTCCTATGATCTGTTTAAATAGGGTATTACCAAACCTGACATAAATGTTGTCTAAAAGAAAAGAGAGTGCTCTACAAACTTCGTCACAGGTCCACATAGTATAATGTTTAACAATACCGTTAGTAAAAAAAGCTTTGTTAGAATTACATGCTAGAAAGGTAACTTTTTCCCGTGCAAAAGTTTTCTGAATTAGGGAAATTAGTTTATCATTGATTAATTTATGTGGCAAAGTTGTATAAAGTGTAGAAAAATCGTATGTACTGACAGTTGAAGCTTGAAAGTTCTTATTTTTGAATTTATCCATGATTTCACAAGAATTTTTAACTTGCACTTTCCAGTACCGTCCATGAACAGGCTCAATCAAACCGAGCCTGCAACATTTTCAATTTTACAATTTTGCCGTGTTGGGCTTTCTTTCGGGATTCTGTTTTTCACTATTTTAAAATAAAAGAACTATTAACGAGTCTTGTGTTTTGTTGTTTTTATTTCAGTCATGCCACGAACATACATTCACAAGAAAAGAGGTAAACTCTACAATATGAGAAAACTGATTTATGAAAGGCCTTTGAGGCAATCAAAACAGGGATATCTGTTAGGAAAGCCGCAGAAGTTTTCAATGTGCCACGATCAACCTTGGCTGATCGGGCAAGCGGAAGGCATGGGATGGACGTTTCGCAAGGACACCCGACTGCCATACCCTACGAGGTTTCTGGAAAGTAAGATAGTTGAATTTGTGAAGACAGCAGCCGAACGAGGCATTGGTGTCACACGCGAACAGCTCCTCGTAAGAACCATTTTCTATGCCAGAGAATCAAAGTATATCTCACACATACAAATAGATGATAAATTCTGATGTTCATAGTAATTTGTCCTATTAATGTGATAATATGTTCCTATTAATGTGATAATATATTTTAATTATAATTTCTTATTCCTCTTGCTGACAAACGTAAAATACCACCTAATTTTTCTCTCTCCACCACCCCTTTGACCTCTTATGCAATTCTTTGGAAAAAATATGATAAACAAGATCAACAAGGAAAGGCGGCGTTCAATGAACGCAACCCCCATATGACCAAGCAACAAGAACCCAATGGCAAGGAGCCCAGGTGGACCCCAAACATAAAAAGGACAGGGCAAAGACACGTTAATCATTAAATGATAAATAATTTGTAACTGATTAGGAATTCAAAGAAAATAATAATAAGCCCACAAAGGGGAAGGGGACAGGAGACCGGGGGAAGGGGTGGGTGGGTTAATCAAAGAAACTAAAATTCTGGAAACAAAGTGATCCCTCGGAAGCATTAATCACAACAAAATAACATAAGAATTGCAGACTCGGTTTGATTGAGTCTGTACATGAGGGATAATGGATAAGTGCAACATCCCTCACGCCCCCTAGCACCGGCTTGAGCGGTACTCAATTCTCAACACTTTATAGTGTTGGCATCAATGATCCCGAAGGACCAGAAAATATAACAACACTGAAGTGAAGTACGGGGCAACTTTTTACGGCTGCCACATGAAGAATTTAAGATATTGTTTCAAAACAAGATCTTTTTACTTAGATTACTCAAATTTTCTTTCTACTTAAAGGTCCTGTATGTTTTGTGAACAGGCGCAATCAAACCGAGCCTGCAACATTTTCAATTGTGTCGTGTTGGGCTTTCTTTAGGGATATTTATTTTGTGATTAATATTGTTACTGTGTGTGTACCACACTTACAAGAAATTATGCAAATAAAATATGCAAATAAAATAGTTTTTAAACATAGATGAATATGTAAAACTTTAGTCAGTTTAATAAGTGTAATAAGTGTAAACTTATTAAATAATTCTTAATTTATGATTAAATTTGACGTAAAACAATATTGCAGCTTGTAATACCTGCTACAATTACATTTTATAACATATAAAATCGAGGTTAATTATCATTCTGAAAAGAATAGTCGGAGCACGTGATAATTCATTTTTAGTTTTCAGTTTACCTTATTTTATCCTTTATCCGACTTAATTGTGATGACAAACATTATTTTTTAAATCACATTTATATTTATATATTTTTTTAAACTATTGAGAAGTTAAGATGGTTAGTGAAATTACACACATTTTATCCGGCTCCTGGCAACACATGCAAATGTACGTCACGTACACTTTTTGCCACTTCATAAATTAATAAACATTGATGAGATTGGTATAAATAAAAGTTACTTAAATTAAGATTTTCATAAAATTCTATCTTTTACAATTTAAATTACTGACGAAAAAGTCATCTAACAGAGGATTTTTAGTCGTTGAATTATTAGTCCCGCTTAGTTTTGTATATTTTTTATAAAATAGAAAAAAACACAGAATCTCTAAAGAAAGTCCAACAAGACAAAATTGAAAATGTTGCAGGCTCGGTTTGATTGAGCCTGTTCATGAACGGTACTGGAAAGTGCAAGTTACCATCCATGCCCCTTAGCACCGGCTTAAGCAGAATTCAACTTTTAACACGAAAATGGTGAAAATTTGAATTTAGAAACATCCGCAGATGTGTTCATACGGCGATTATCATGGAACCTTCAATGTGACACAGTTGTGCCATTCCATGAAAAGCGGCGTATGGTCCCCAAGTAAAAGAATGCGTGGCACTAAACGAGAAAACAATGGGCGGAACTAAATAAAATGGACTTTTGAAAGAGGATCTGAGGTTATGAAGCCTGAATATCACAGATAAGACGTCAAAAGACAATTTAAAATGCAGGCAACATATCCTAAGGGTGATTATACAGTATTCAAGTGGGAATACTGGAACCACCCAAGTCGGAAAGGGCCAAAAAGAAGAAACTAAAGTACCACATAACATGTATACACAACAATAATGTCGTGCTGAACGATCTTCAACCATATCTGACCAAAATCTAATAGACAAAAAATAGATAAATACAGAATCCCTAAAGAAAGCCCAACACGGCAAAATTGAAAATGTTGCAGGCTCGGTTTGATTAAGCCTGTTCATGGACGGTATTGTAAAGTGCAAACTACCGTCCACGCCCCCTAGCACCGGCTTAAGCAGAATTCAACATTTAAACGTGAAATAGTAAAATTTTGAATTTAGAAACATCCGCAGATGTGTTCATACGGCGGTTATCATGGAACCTTCAATGTGACACTTTCGTGCCATTCCATGAAAAGCGGCGTATAGTCCCCAAGTGATAAAAAGCGTGTGCCTTAAACGAGACAACAATGGGCAGAACTAAGATCTGATCTGGAATTGCAATGAAACTAGCAAAAACTTCGAGCATAATCCTGTAAAGATTGTGGCATGGATAGGTATGAAAAGTGTCTGTGGAAGAACTAGCTCTAAAATAACAAGAACAAAGATCAACAAAAAATATATGATAAACAAGATCAACAAGGAAAGGCAGCGTTCAATGAACGCAACCCCCATATGACCCAGCCACAAGAATCAGTGGCAAGACGCCCAGGCGGACCCCAAACAAAAACAGGACAGGGCAAAGACAGAGCACGGACAGGTTAATCAATAAATGATAAATAATTTTTAACCGATTAGGAATTCAAAGAAAAGAAAAGAATAATAGGCCCGGGAAGGGGACTGGGGGAAGTTGTTAATCAAAGAAACAAAAACTAGAGGCAGGCAATGGAAGATACTTACCGTAGACGAGAAAACAACAAGGGACACAAGCAAAAGTGTCACCAAAACAGTATGAAACAACATAGACATACATCTGAGGAACACAGAGGGGCGCCGCCTTGGAACGGTCAGCAGCATAATAATGACTGCTGGGGAGTTTGAACCGGTTAATGGTGCACCAAACCTCGCTCTTAGCCCCAGCATGTTCCTATAAACGAGACAGTGTAAATAAAATGAATCCCCGCCAAGTGAAATTCTAACAGTTGTCATGGTTACAAAAGGTTAAATAAGTAAAATAGATAAATACAGAATCCCTAAAGAAAGCCCAACACGACAAAATTGAAAATGTTGCAGGCTCGGTTTGATTGAGCCTGTTCATGGACGGTACTGGAAAGTGCAAGTTACCGTCCACGCCCCCTAGCACCGGCTTAAGCAGAATTCAACATTTAAACATGAAATAGTAAAATTTTGAATTTAGAAACATCCGCAGATGTGTTCATACGGCGGTTGTCATGGAACCTTCAATGTGACACTTCCGTGCCATTCCATGAAAAGCGGCGTATGGTCCCCAAGTAATAAAAAGCGTGTGCCCTAAACGAGAAAACAATGGGCGGAACTCAATAAAATGGAATTTTGAAAGGGGATCAGAGGTTATGAAGCCTGCGTATCATAGATAAGACGTCAATAGACAAATTTAAAAAGCAGGCAACATATCCTAAGGGTGATTCAACATTATTCAAGTAGGAATATTGGAACCACCCAACTAGAAAATGCCGAAAAGTTGAAATGTACGGGGAGACTTTTTACAGCCGCCACACGGAACAAATAACACGGATGTGATCATAAAATAGATAAATTCAGAATCCCTAAAGAAAGCCCAACACGACAAAATTGAAAATGTTGCAGGCTCGGTTTGATTGAGCCTGTTCATGGACGGTACTGGAAAGTGCAAGTTACCGTCCACGCCCCCTAGCACCGGCTTAAGCAGAATTCAACATTTAAACATGAAATAGTAAAATTTTGAATTTAGAAACATCCGCAGATGTGTTCATACGGCGGTTATCATGGAACCTTCAATGTGACACTTCCGTGCCATTCCATGAAAAGCGGCGTATGGTCCCCAAGTAATAAAAAGCGTGTGCCCTAAACGAGAAAACAATGGGCGGAACTAAAGTAAAACACTAAAATGATCATGTAGATTGTAGTAAATTGCCTCCCAGTGAACAAAACTCGGTGTCAGGTAGAACTAGTACTACTAGTAGTTCTATTACTAGTAGTACAAAAATATGATAAACAAGATCAACAAGGAAAGGCGGCGTTCAATGAACGCAACTCGCAATCTTTCTGGTCAAATAGAGAAAAACAGAATCCCTAAAGAAAGCCCAACACGGCAAAATTGAAAATGTTGCAGGCTCGGTTTGATTGAGCCTGTTCATGGACGGTACTGTCAAGTGCAAACTACCGTCCACGCCCTCGAGCACCGGCTTAAGCAGAATTTAACATTTAAACACGAAAAATGGTGAAATTTTGAATTTAGAAAAATCCGGAGATGTGTTCATACGGCGGTTATCATGGAACCTTCAATGTGACACATTTGTGCCATTCCATGAAAAGCGGCGTATGGTCCCCAATTAAAAAAATGCGTGTGCCCTAAACGAGAAAACAATGGACGGAACTAAAAAAAGGGGATCTGAGGTTATGAAGCCTGCATATCAGAGATAATACGTCAAAAGATAATTTAAAAAGCAGGCAACATATCTTAAGGGTAATTAGACAGTATTCAAGTAGGAATACTGGAACCACCCAAGTTGAAAAAGGCCGAATAGAATAAACTAAAATACCACATAACATGTAAACACAACAATTATGCAAAGCCCAATGAGCATTTAGTTCAAACTGCCGACACAAATGTTGATATAACTTTGAACAGCGTTGTCTCTGAAAATGTTCAGATGAATCCTCGTCATGATACCGCCGTAGACGTTATCACTGATCTGTGGTTCTGTCTTTGCCCTGCCCTGTTTTTGTTTGGGGTCCGCCTGGGCTCCTTGCCACTGGTTCTTGATGCTGGGTCATATGGGGTCAAGTTCATTGAACGCCGCGTATCATAATCTAGATCTTCTAAGTAGTGGCGACTTTGTTAAGATTTTGGGTCATGGTAATTTTTCTGCTGTTTTTACTAAAATCATTAAACGTGCACCATTAACCGGTTTAAACTCCCCAGCAGTCATTATTATGCTGCTGACCGTTCCAAGGCGGCGCCCCTCTGTGTTCCTCAGATGTATGTCTTATGCTTCCGGGGGATCACTTTGTTTCCAGAATTTTGTACTTCACAACAGCAGGTGTCAAGTGCCGTGTGGCAGCCGTAAAAAGTTGCCCCGTACTTCACTTCAGTGTTGTTATATTTTCTGGTCCTTCGGGATCATTGATGCCAACACTATAAAGTGTTGAGAATTGAGTACCGCTCAAGCCGGTGCTAGGGGGCGTGAGGGATGTTGCACTTATTCATTATCCCTCATGTACAGACTCAATCAAACCGAGTCTGCAATTCTTATGTTATTTTGTTGTGATTGATGCTTCCGGGGGATCACTTTGTTTCCAGAATTTTGTACTTCACAACAGCAGGTGTCAAGTGCCGTGTGGCAGCCGTAAAAAGTTGCCCCGTACTTCACTTCAGTGTTGTTATATTTTCTGGTCCTTCGGGATCATTGATGCCAACACTATAAAGTGTTGAGAATTGAGTACCGCTCAAGCCGGTGCTAGGGGGCGTGAGGGATGTTGCACTTATACATTATCCCTCATGTACAGACTCAATCAAACCGAGTCTGCAATTCTTACGTTATTTTGTTGTGATTGATGCTTCCGGGGGATCACTTTGTTTCCAGAATTTTGTTGTTTCATACTGTTTTGGTGACACTTTTGCTTGTGTCCCTTGTTTTCTCGTCTACGTTAAGTATCTTCCCCTTTGCCTCTAGTTTTTATTTCTTTGATTAACACACCCCTTCCCCCAGTCTCCTGTCCCCTTTGTGGGCCTATTATTCTTTTCTTTGAATTCCTAATCAGTTACAAATTATTTATCATTTAATGATTTACCTGTTCATGCTCTGTTTTTGCCCTGTCCTGTTTTTGTTTAAGGTCCGCCTGGGCTCCTTGCCACTGGTTCTTGTGGCTGGGTCATATGGGGGTTGCCCTGTCCTGTTTTGGGGTCCGCCTGGGGTCCTTGCCGTTGGTTCTTGTTGCTGGGTCATGTGGGGGTTGCGTTCATTGAACGTCGCCTTTCCTTGTTGGTCTTGTTTGTCATATGTTTGCGTTCATCGAACGCCGCCTTTCCTTGTTGATCTTGTTTATCATATTTTATTAAAAGAGGTTATGACCCTACTATTTTAAGACATACTGCATGTTTAGTGTTCAACCCTTTTACAGTTTGACACTACGCTTTCCTCTTTTGATTACATCTGACGGACCAAGTGGGAGACTCTAAAATGGATAGTTCGTAAAGCCCTTTTGGACTGAATTGTATTAATGTTCGTCTTCTGCTTTGCTTCGTCGGGCCCTTGTAGGTGATTTTCTTGTTGCTCTGTCTTCCTTTAGGACATTGAGTACTTTTGTTATAGTCATTGGGTTTACTTTTATATGTGTTTACTTTTATATGTTTCTACATGATCATTTTAGTGTTTTACTTATTTAACCTTTTGTAACCATGACAACTGTTAGAATTTCACTTGGCGGGGATTCATTTTATTTACACTGTCTCTTTTAAAGGAACATGGTGGGGCTAAGAGCGAGGTTTGGTGCACCATTAACCGGTTTAAACTCCCCAGCAGTCATTATTATGCTGCTGACCGTTCCAAAAAATATGAAAAACAAGATCAACAAGGAAAGGCGGCGTTCAATGAACGCAACCCCCATATGACCCAGCAACAAGAACCAATGACAAGGAGCCCAGGCGGACCCCAAACACAAAAAGGACAGGGCAACGACACGTTAATCATTAAATGATAAATAATTTGTAACTGATTAGGAATTCAAAGAAAATAATAATAGGCCCACAAAGGGTAAGGGGACAGAAGACCGGGGGAAGGGGGGGGGGGTTAAGGCGGCGCCCCTGTAAATGTGTTGAACACTCAGCATGCGGTATGTCTTAAAATAGTAGGGTCATAAATAGATTTTCGGAATGTTTAGGTCATCAACTCATCATTCTATTATAACATACCATAATAACCCACTGTGTACTACAAAATGATAAATAAAAAAAACGAAGAGACGGAAAAGGTTATTTCATGCATTGCGAAATTCTCCAGTTCGCTATTCATTGTACATATCGAGACATTTTTTTTAATCAAGCACCCTCATACCGATCGGAATGATCGGCTTTTATTATGCGGTCATAATAAAAGGCTCGAGAAGTTGCTGTCGCCCATTCACAAAATCTGATTTCATTCCATAAGGGCGCCGCGCTTCGGCGCGGACGCCAATAACCCTTTTTAATAAAACGTTTTATAATTTTAGTAAAGACAACAGAAAAATTACAATGACCCAAGATCTTACGAAGTTTGTAAACTTCTGTATTCTGTATTTATCTATTTTGTAAACAACATCCCCGTAAAAATCAGGCTGGCTAATCCCTTGTCGCAGAAGTGTTTTTAGATCACTATTGAATTTTGAAATTAAATCAAAGTTACGATTGTAAAATTTTGTAAAATATTTACGTAATTTATAATAGCGGTAGCCCTGTTTGAGTAGTTTACCGGTAATGAAAATATTACGCTCGTTAAAATCCTTTACGTTGCTACAAGCACTAGCGAATCTAATTTACTGATAGCATGCGGTACGTCTCGATCCAAATGAGGATAATTTACTGTACCAAAATCAAAGTTATCTCTTTTATCATAGATTTTTGTGTGAATAGAATTGTTTTTGATAAGTGATATGAAGATCCAAAAATGATGTAGTTTAATTTCAAGAATTCGTTTTTTTAAAATAAAGTAAAGCAGAATCCCTAAAGAAAGTCCAACACAACAAAATTGAAAATGTTGCAGGCTCGGTTTGATTGTGCCTGTTCATTGACGGTACTGGAAAGTACAAGTTACCGTCCACGCCCCCTAGCACCGGCTTAAGCAGAATTCAACTTTTAACACGCAATGGTGAAATTTTGAATTTAGAGACATCCGCAGATGTGTTCATACGGCGGTTGTCATGGAACCTTCAATGTGACACAGTGCCTTTCCTTGAAAAGCGGCGTATGGTCCCCAAGTAAAACGAGAAAACAATGGGCGGAACTAAATAAATTGGAATTTTGAAAGGGGGTCTGAGGTTATGAAGCCTGCATATCACAGATAAAACGTCAAAAGACATTCAAAAAGACATATCCTAAGTTGTAGCTCAGTAAGATAAATATTAGACACCATTTGATCAAAATAAGAATTATCTAGATTAAAAATGTCATCAAGGTATCTTGAAGTGTTATTAAATGCTAATATAACATCTTGTTGTGTATTTTCAGAGAGACTAACATAAAATCTCTTTCATAGCAATATAAAAACAAATCGGCGACCAGGGGTGCACAATTAGTACCCAAGGAATTCCTATGATTTGTTTGAATAGGGTATTACCAAACCTGACATAAATATTGTCTAAAAGAAAAGATAGTGCTCTACAAACTTCGTCACAGGTCTACATAGTATACTGTTCGTAAAGAAGGCTTTTTGAGAGTTACATGCAAGAAATGTAACTTTTTCCCGTGCAAAGGTTTTCTGAATAAGGGAAATTAGTTTATCATTAATTTAATTATGTGGCAGTGTAGTATAATGTGTAGTTGCTCTTTTATTGGCTTGCAGCCACGGCTGCAAGCCATTTGTTTTGGAAAAGCTGTTCCGGTTAGGTAGTTTCCTGCTTACATTTGTTAGTGCATGATTGAACGGGAAACCAGCTGCAATCGTGCCAATCGCAACTTTTCGGCCCTTTCCGTCACTCTTCGGATTAATGATAATAGGCGAGGTAGTTCCGATTGCAATCGTGACAATTCGGGCGATTCCGTCATACTGCGGAATCAGACGAAGTAATATTACGGAAATCTAAGCTATTTTAGTTACTTCGGTAATCCAAGTTTGTTTATATAAATAGGATTTTTTCTATTTTTACTTGATTCCGTTTCAACGCAAAAGATGGTTTCTTTTATAATTGGTTTTTGTCTTTATTAGTTTTATACGATAGAGAATGGTTACTGTAGTAGTATTCCGTCCTGCTTACCAGAATCACGCAGAATATAAGTGCATGATCAAGTTATATTTAGATCTACTGACAGGTGAGGTAATCTAAAAATAGCACATGCATATCATTAACCTTGCCACGTGCTGATCTCCTGTGTTGTCCATAGATATTTTAGGTGTTACATAGTTGATTCATGCTTATTAATTGGTACCACGTAACGAAAACTTTTAGTGCATTTACTTGTCTCTAAAGCTGCTATATAAATGAAAGTAGCAACTGCCAAAACAAATGACTCTCTCTGCGAAAAAAGTGGAAATGAAATGTGCTCACTTGTTTCCATTCAGTATGATAGATTGATCTCCACGTGAGAGCCAATGTTAGAATTTTACGATTGATTATTTTCTTTATTACTTTTATACAATAGAGAATAGATCTTGAATCGTTTTTGACAAAAAAATATTCGTTTTTACAAAAAAAGTTGCTACTGTTATCGTCAGCATGTTCCCGTTCAGTTATAATAAATGGACTTCTGGTCCCTATTTGGTCCAAATTTGCACGCATAACACTGGTGCTCAAACAAATGGGCACAGGTGCTCGTCCAGTCTTGGGCTTACCCTACCTATCCCTTTAAAAGTGAAACTTTTTTTTTCGAGAATAAAAAAGTAAATAAACCCTTTATGGTATACAAATACCGTAATTCAAAAAAAAAATTGTAATAATAAATTGAAACAAAAAAAAAATTTAAAGGGAAGGGATGATGGCACAACTGAGCAATCCTTTCCTTTTAAAAGGAAACTTTATATAGATATTAAATTGAAAAATCGATGGTAATATTTTGAAAAGAATGAACGTAATTTATGGTAGCGATAGCCTTGGGTGCCGTTTTATCAACGGTCGTACGCCCGGTCGTAGCTAAGATTTGGTCGTACGACCGATCTTACGGCTACGTCGCGTTTTATCAATATGGTCGTAGCTAAGACGTCTTGGATTTACGTCGTAACTTTAAGGCTGCTTCAGACCAGTCGTAAGTAGGCTTAAGATCTTAAAAATGGCGGCCATTTTCGACTAATTCCCGACAAGGAACTTCAAACACAAATATTTGAACATTTGGAGTTTACAACTAACGTAAGTTTTTCTCGTTCATGTTTATGTACAGTGCTAAATCTATTTTAACATCCAAGGGACGCAACTATCACTTCCAGTTTAATCTGTCAATAATTTCCATTATCAAGGCTTTGAACGAAACTAATTTCCATGTAGTTGTATTACTTTCATTTTAGTACATCCAACGTATATATGTGTGTATAATAAAACTCCTGTCACATCTGTAGCCAGATTAGCAAATGATTCTTACGATTTTCTATACCGTTTCCTACTTTTCTTTTCGAAATATTTTAGTACAGAAATTTCGGACAGTACAGATTTCGGACAGAAAATATAGATCTAACATTTGTCAATAATTGTTGTGTTAATTGTTAAGCTATAAAACCAATTTGATTGTTATAATTAGTTAAGCATGTTTTTTTGTAGACTTTTGCTTAAGATCTTAAAATGGCGACCGTTGAAGCCGCAAGGCAAGTACGCCAGAGACGTGCAGCACGATTGTTCCGGACTCGCGCAAGCCTCGACCATTTGAGGGATAGTGAGATTCTGTCACGTTATCGTCTCACAAGAGAAGGTATTTACAGATTAGTGGATATCTTAAGAGGAAATTTAGAGAAGGTTACAAAAAGATCACACTCCATACCAGTTTTGACGCAGGTAAGTTGTTCTTGTACAAAAAGTATAATCGCGTACATGATAAAGTTACTAGTACAGTGTAAAGTGTATTTTTAGAACCAAGGAATGTGACTTAATTTAGGGGTTTTATTGGGTTTTTTTCCTGATGAAGTGAAGTTAAGTACAATCTACAGGGCATAATGTTTAATTCTACAAATGGCACGATACATGCTTTTAAAAACAGGGATAAACTGCTATTTTTTTTTGGCAAGACAAAACAAAACTATTAAATAATCTGACTGGGGCTTCCCCCATCATACCATGGGATATCATACAGGTATTTCTATAAATACTAGCCAGGCTGCTGCAATGGAAACACGGTATTCTTTCACTCATCAGGCATATAATGTACATCAAATGATAACATAAATAAAAATTAAACATCATTGTCAACGTTGTTCAAAGAATGTGACAAAATACAAAGTATAGCAACAAAGATTAATGTACATGTACCGGTAGATTCTGGGACTTTAAAAATACCATGTACATGTACACTGTAGTTTGTACATTGAATGACAGAATTTGTTATGTTGAAATAAACTGCTTGGTAAACTTTAAATAGATATAATTAGAAAAAGTATAACAATTAATTAAGGTTATCATGTACACAATTTTGTGTTGTTCTCTTATTGTCTGTAAAGCAGTCATGGTCAGTAAAAGTGCCCAAATGATTTTAGCTAAGCTGTTTTAAAGTTACTACCTAAATACATAATATACATGTATTTTTAGGTACTTATTGGTTTGCGTTACCTGGCAAAAGGAGATTTGCTGTCTGAGGTTTCAGACCTACATGGTGTAAGCAGGTTAGTGAAACATAAATGGAGGATATTCAAGTTTCTTCTATAAATACAGGATTTATTTTCATCGAGTGGTATGAAAATAAATATTTCAAGAGTCACAGGCAGTAGCCATGAGTGAAACATAAAAATTTTCATACCACAAGATGAAAATAAATCCTGTTTTGATGGGAAAAACTTTAATTTCTGCTATTATAAACTTTTTCTCTTTTTAAAAAAAATTCAACATGAAATGGTTTCATATCATTTAAACTAATTAATGCAAACACTCGAATTGCAGTCAGTGACATAAAGGCCACAAACGCAATCAAAAATGCTTTTTAATTTGCTGAGGCATGTCTTTACTATCATAACTTCAATTTTTGTTTAAGGTAACTTATTAATAAATAATTAAATAGTTTCAAACATGTCCTAAATGTGTAGTCAACACCATTTAACACAATTTATTGTGTATGACATATGTTCATATTTTGTAAATGCTTCCTTCAAATTCAACCAACTACATTTTAGATCCAGTGCTTGCCACATTATAGACAAATTTGTGGAAGCTGTTAATGACAGACTTGATAATATAAGGTAAGATGTTATAAAGATATGTACTGAAAAAAGTAACAGATGTCATATTATTCTTACATTTCTTAGTGCCAGTAACTTACTTGTTTAATAGAACTTTTATAATATAATCCATAAATATTAGAATGCTGAAACTTATAGGTGACAGCATATTATCATGGATAATAGTATTAGTACAAAATCTATGGTTGTAAATGTCACAAGGGAATTGCTCTAAGAATTAATCAAAAATTAAAGAATAAATAAAAATAAAGGCCAGCTCACAAAACGGCACCATGAGTTCAATCTTTTAAGGTTTAAATGTGTATATGTAAGTTCTTATGTTATATAAATTAAGATTTCCAAGTGGCAGATACCTAATCGATGTGAAGCAGGGTTTTTATCAGAAATGTAAAATACCCAATACTGTTGGAGCCATTGATGGTACTCTAATACCAATTGTCACGCCTTCTGAAAATGAGGAAGTATATGTATGCAGAAAGGGCTTTCATGGAATCAATGTACAGGCCACTGTTGACCATAAAGTAAGGTAGGATGATATTATAATATTTGAAAATGTCATTGTTTTTAAAAACATCTATCGTCTTATATTTTGTCATTTGACAGATACTTTTAACATCATCTGCCTGTTATTGAAGCTAAATATAAATGCTAGATTAATTATTCTAAAAAATAATTTTAAAAAATCACAAAAAAGCAACAACAAAAAACAAACAAACAATTCTGCCTTAGTCAAATATTGCAAAATTAGTCATTAATCACATATAACAAGTACATTATTATTTGAATATTGAATCCTTTTACATTTCTTAAAATCTCAGTTCATTTTGGTGGCATGCATCTTTAAACTTGGAAAAATAATTTCAGATTCACAGACATGGTTTCAAAATGGCCAGGATCAACCCATGATTCTTCTATATTTGAAAACAGTTCCCTTAAAGTACGTGGTAACAATTTGTTAATTTTATTAAGTAAGCTATTGTTATTCATGCAATAAAAAATTACAAGCATTTTGTTCAGTTAAATAATGTTTCACACATGGGTAGTAAGACATATACTATGTTTGTTAGGTTTGACGGTTTAACCTTTAAATTTATACTCTTTCAGAATATTTTCTTTTTTTTTTCTTAAAAATATATACACTAGATATTTTCATTTTTTGTTGCATAATAGTTATGAAAAATAATCATGGTTTAACGTTGTCATTTATGCATTGTAATTGATCACTTAGATTAACCAGCCTTTATGATTAAATTACTTTGCATTTGTAGCCTTGCATTAATGTACAAAAAAGCACATCAAAATTAATATCCATTATCTAAGTATGAAACTAATTCTCTTGAACTTAATAGGTTCACTTAGAAAGGAATCAGATTGGCCACCTACTTGGGGATTCTGGGTATGCTTTGAAGAAGCACCTGTTAACTCCCTTATTGAATCCTTCCAATCAAATGCAATCAGATTACAATAAAGCTCATTCTAGTGGTAGAATGGTTGTAGAGAGAGCTTTTGGGATGTTAAAGTCAAGATTCAGGTTTGTATAATTTAACAAAAGTATAAACAGGGTTGATAAAGTAGATTAACTGTGAAAGTTATAGACACTTAAAGCTGTGAAAGATATAGACACTTATAGCTCACTTAGAAAGTTATAGACACTTAAAGCTGTGTAAGTTTTAGACACTTATAGCTATGTAAGTTTTAGACACTTATAGCTGTGTAAGTTATAGACACTAATAGCTGTGTAAGTTTTAGACACTTATAGCTGTCTAAGTTTTAGACAATTATAGCTGTGTAAGTTTTAGACACTTATAGCTGTGTAAGATATAAACACTAATAGCTGTGTAAGTTTTAGACACTTTCATCAAATTTATCACTAACATTATCTATTAAACTGGCTCTCATCCATGAATTTTGAAAATATGTCAAAAATATTTATAGGCAAAATTGTAATAATTTTAACTTAACCCATTACTTCATGAGCATTTTGTGAAAAATGGCTGTTTTCATTGAAAAGTCTCCCGTTACAAGTTCAAATTGCTATAATACTATTAAAACTGCTTCAACACTAATCAAACTTGGCACAAATGTTGACTGGACCATTGCCCTTGCAAAAATATGCTCAGGCTTAAATTTTCTGTTACCATGGCAACGAGGGGACATCTCAAAATTGCCAAAAATCACTATTTTGCGTTGATTTTTTCCATCAAAATTGATTTCAAAGTGCTGCCATTTCTCAATGGATTGAGATAGAGTCAAATGCTTTTCAGCGTTGGTTACACGTTACCTTATGATCAATCTGGGGTCATTTACAGCCTCTCACAAGTCCAAAATTTTCTTGGCGATGAGGGGGACTCCGCCCCCCTTCAAACCCCCCAAACAGAAGGGGGCACATCCCCCTTCTGGCAACCCCCTGATGTATCTTTTGGTTGGGGGGCCGCGCCGAAAAAGAGGTCACTTTTTTAACAACATTTCTCAAACAAAAACAAGTGTTTGGGGCCTAAATAAGGCATTTTTTCATCATTTGAGACAACAAAAGGGGGGGGGGGGTGAAAAAGGCGTTAAAAGGCGTGTATATGAAGTAATGGGTTAAGTTTTAATGAGAAACTTGCTAGGATTAGTAGAAAAAATCATTGAAGTTTCAGCAAAGAACTTTATTTGTAATTTTAGGTGTCTGCACAGAACAGGTGGGGTTCTATACAAGAAGCCATGGAAGTGTTGCAAAATTGTATTAGCATGTGCCACGTTATATAATTTGTGCATGGAAAATAACATTCCATTGCCAGAAACCCAGATTGTTTTTGAACAAGATGAAGAAACATTGGTAGGCAGTCCAGACTCAAATGCTGTAGAATACCGCCAGCAAATCATTAATCTTTTCAATTAGATTGTTATTCCCCCTCATTCAAGACAAAGGGATAAATACTTGACTGTTGTTAATTTAGTGTTGACAGACCCTCTTGTATTAGTGTCACATGTGAACACTGATCACTCTTGTTTGTTAACTGTTGTTCTTTAAGAACTGTTATTGAATGCTTAAGGTAACACACATTGGCAGTATATTGTCCTTATCAACATTTATTTTAATTTGTTATACTTGTTTATTTGTTCTCACAGAAAATATAATATATAAAATGAATAACAACACATGCATGTGTCTTCTTATTTTTAAAATTCTCTGATTTAAATTGAATTACAAGTCTTAGTACTTAAAAACAACTGCCATCTGATAATGGTGTCATTCTGGAATATCCATTTGATTGATATCCATCATCTGAAGAAAAAGAAGCCAGAAGAATTATAATGTGATCAAAATGCCAAATTATTGCTGTAACACAGAAGAGCAATTTTAGAGAATCAACACAGTCTCTTTTATAAATTAAAAAAAGTTTTAGATTTATATAAAAAGTCTTGATAACAATGTAATTTATTGATGAGATGTTCTAATTTTCTAGAGGTATACCCCTTACTTAATTTTAGACATGATCTTTCTATTTGAAAAGCACTGATTAAGATGTGAATTTTTATATTCATATGTGAAATAAGGGCATGATTGTACAAACAATCATCACTTTATTAAGTAGAAAAACAAACAAAAAACAAACAGCTTGATTCAATAGTAATAACAAGTTATTGATACAGATAAATAATAAGAAAACATACTGCTCTGTTAAAATGTTCAGCAAGCTTGAAATATTATCCTGTGATAATTTTTTTGTTGCTGCTATGAAAATCGCTTCCTGTGCAGTGAGGGTTTTTAACTTCTGACTGACTACCTTTTTTGTTCCCTGCATAGCGAAGCATTCTCTAAATAAAACTCCATCTGAGCTGCTTCTAACTCACTTAATGACCTGATTAAATACATGTCACAGATTACACTCAATTTCTTAATTGAAATTAAAAAAATGTCACATAGATCTGCATCTTTGTTGATGTTGTTACTTAAATTTTTATTGATTTATATGTGATTTAATTTCAATATATTTGCCACATTCTATGCAGCTGTTTTGTTAAAAATTGAAAAAAAAGCTGTTTAGAAACATAAGAGACAACATGATTACAAGAATACTTGGGATTCATTCAAGAATGGAAGTTATTTAGCTAGGTTATAGAACATCATTTGTTATACTCTGCTACTGCAAATTTGCAACAAGACATCTATGTACTGTGATATGTTGATTTTAACAACACATACATAACATAATTTGCACTTTTCGAAGACTGCAGATATTAAGATGTAACTGGGCATCATTGTTAATATTTTAAATGTATGGAACTGTCCATATTGGATAAATATATAATTAAGAGGGTAAATATTTTGATATTTTTTTTATCTTTTAATGAAATCATCATGACATGGGTGTAGAAATATTTCTTATACAGTCAAACGTGTATTAAGCGACCGGGCAAGGGAAACACCAAACACGGTCGCTTAATGAAACGGTCCCTTAAGACAGTCAGCATGATATATAAGTCAAAATTTATAAATGACATCTTTTTTATTCGTTGGGATTGTTTTTTAACTTCATTTTTATATAAATGTTGAATAATAAGTACGATCCGATAATCTAAACGGATGCAAATGTAAAAATAACGTTCTCTGATATTTATTGACAAAACAGTTTTGATCCATTACGTACATGTTTGACATTTTTTCCAGAATTTTTTAACTTCGGCCTTTGTTTTTCCTTGTCTCCCAACACGAAAAACCCTATTAGTGAGGATGTTTTCGTTTGTGCATTTTTTCATTTGAAATAAACAAACTACATCTATTTGTTACGATTAATTTAATGGCTGATCAAGTTCAAGGTCAATTCAATCCAGTCTAAATGTCAACAAGCGAAGCGTATACACCATCTCAGTATGGGGCGGAGCGTTGCATTGTTTATCCGATATTATTGGATAATACACGTCACGGCGTATACTTAACTTCATTTGCATACGCTAAAACGGCATTATGGGAAATAAAGTTTTCACCACGTTTATTGTTGTTGTTTGATTGTGACAATAACGAGGTGGCGTTCTCTAAAAACACAATTACTTGACAGATAAAAAATGGGTCGTGTTGAATGAAAAGAGTTGATGTAATTAGGTGACTAATTAGCGGTCGCTGGTCGCGTTGAGCAAAAGTCGCTTAATACATTAAAGATATAGAGAGAAAATGATCGGGGGGAATTTAAAGTGGTCGTTTAAGACAAAAGTCGCTTAATACACGTGGTCGCATGGGCAAGTTAGACTGTACCTTTTTCACTTTTTACTTTCTACTAATCTGTCTATATTCTGCTCTGTTTGCCTTGGATTGATTTCAACCTACAACATTTGAAGACCTTTTCAAATAGTATAAGTTTTTCTTTTCATTGCACATCAAATCTGTTGCTTCTTTTTTCAATGTTTACAATGATAATTATAGTAGTAGTTATGAGAATGTAACTAGTAATAATAGAGGTATTTAAACAAAGTTTCAATACAATTTTAGTATGTTAATTACCCTGAACATTAACATATATTCTTCATGGACAACACTACCTTCCTCTCTGTCCAACACTTTTAATACAGTCTCTACACTTCCACCAGAACTACTACCAGCTTCCCCTAAATACACAACATGTCAACTACTTTCATTTTAAATGCAGAGAAACAGTGCTTTTCTTGGTTGAAATGTTTTATTTAAGTTTTATTTAATTTGTAAATAGAAAATAAGGATATATTTATGGAGGCAACTGGCAATTTAAGAATTGTATGCACATGGTTTGATTATTATAAATATTTAAATTTACCATTTTAAATTCCATCATTATTAATGCATTCTTAAACAATTAACTATCTTTTGTTCTTTCAACAAATTATTTACCTTTCTCATTTCTTTGAAAAAATATCTTCTCCGCCTGCTATCCATGCAAAACATCAGGTATTATTGTTATTATCCTGTTAATTGAAGGCTGTGGTTATAGATTATGACATAGATAAAAGAAATTCAATATGTTTTGGCTGATTATCAGAAGTTTCAAATGTCTGCCATATAATTTATATGCTTTCATTATCTTATGATGTTAAACTGAAGAAATCAACCTGAAAAACAATAAACCATCCCTTAAAGGAGTTATCTGCTGTAACAGACACTTCAATATTATCAGTCAGTATAGATTACATGTACAGACAATTTATTAAATTTCATAGTTTTATACAGGCCTTTTAAAGATGTCATCAATTTACAAAAGCCTTTTTTCACTGACAGAATTTAGAGTTGTTAAACAGAATTGTGTGTGTTTAGATAGATTTTTTAGAGCTTTGTGTTCTACCTTCTCTTCCGATTCCTTTAAGGAATTGCTAGTCTCTCCTCCTCTCGTTCTTGAAATGTCCCTCCTCCTAATTTGTTCCTTCTTCTTAGTCTGGCTCTACATGGAAAAACACAGCAAAATTAACAATACATTTCGGATTTACATCCAAGAATTACAAAACCTTTAAAATAAAGATGGATGCAATCATTTTTCATGTTTTTATTTGTACTGCAAATAAAGTTTAACACAACATGTATAATTATCTACTACAGATTGTAAGTTATCTGTATCTCAACATTTTTTGCAGTAACTAAACACTTGCTATTTTGATTCATAATAAATACAAATACAAATTGAAATATTGTCAAAAATAAATAACAAAACCTTTAAATCCTTCCATTTCTTTTTCACCCCCTCCACAGACCTTCCACATCCTCCTATGCTATTTATTCTGAATAATAATAATAAAAATAAAGACTTTATTCAAAGAGGCAACATATCTACAGTTACAAACAAAATATTTTGTATAAACAAAAAAAACTTAATGTATACAACATAGAAAAGTAGATTTATTGAAAATTGCATCAAGAAATTGAAAATAAAAAATTCTTAAGTATAAAATTGTACATTTTATGAGACTAACATGCATCTGTGTGATATCAAAACATACCTGGAAGTGTTTGATGCCCACCAGAATGTTTGTAAGTTTGTAGAATTTCTTATGTTTAAAGGGAGGGAGTTTCAAAATTTTGAGCCTGCATATGATAGGGATTTTCTACATAGTTCAATTATTGGTTTGGGGACTAAAAGAAGTCTTTGTTCATATGATCTTAATGATTTATGTTCAATATTATATTTTAAATTAGCTCAGCCCACACCAAAATGTTCAAAACCGTAAGAAAATCATTTCATTTACATAGAGCAGCTAGGACACATAAAATAGAAAAATATGCAAAAGTTATAAATATATATACATTGTAAATACATGTAACCAGATTAAATTAAAATTCTCATAATTGTACTATAATTAATCTTAATCTTAAAAGTGTTGCAATGTCTTTTCACTTATGTGTCATTTTGCAAAATAAGAATGATTATTCTGGAAAAAAACTGAGTGAAGGAATAATGTAGGCTAATGATCTATACCTACATCAAATTGAAGATTTATCTCAAAATAAATTGTTCCAGTCATGTCATATCAAAAAACCTCAGTGAAGCCCTTTTAATCATAAATTATGTTAAGCACAAGTAGATATATTGGTAGGATTTAAAACAAGAAACAATTGAGATGTTTAAATATACAAGGGTGTCCTTGGCTGAGTAGTGAAGGTAGTAGACTTCAAGTTATACGAACTTTACTATGTTGCTGTGACATGAGTCTCAACTTAAAAAAAATAAACATATCAAACCCCAATTATTTGATAGGCCCAGCCAGGAAAGAAAACCATTATACGGTTATACCATAATTATACCAGTTCAAAACAGTTTGACTTGTCAGCTCTGGACATCATTGAGAAATAATGTACATGTAAAATAAAGGTAAAAACGTTTAGGCAATTGAATAAACTAAATTACTATAATTTACATGATATACTTCATTTTACAACAAAATTTTAAGTTCACATAGGTATGTTTTGTCAATGTGTATACATTTTTAATACGGGTTACATATTTAGTTAATTGGTGGGGTTCAGAAATAGGATTCAGAAAAAAAATCAAGAGACTAAAAATAATCAAGTTTCACTCATAGAGTTCTAGCAATCCCACTGTTTGAGTACTTATTAACTTGAAAAAAAAGTTTCAAGGTAGATCTATTGTATTGTGTTCAGCTGAAACATGGTACTTGTAGTTTGATGAACCAAGTATTATGTATGGTTAAGGTGCCAACCTTTTCCTATAGATACATATGTATTAGACACCACCATTCCATGTATGGATGTTCTAAAGTCATGACAGATGTGTATTAAAACGATTCATTTTTCAAGATTATCTTTTATTATTATTATTTCTTCAATATGGAAGTTGAAATCATAAATTATATAGTGTATTAAACTAGCATGCAGTGTTAAAATAATTTTGGACATAAATCACGACCACCAGTAAGATAATCGGCGATTATTTTTAGAAAAATATATATACCTCTCGCAAAGATTTCTCAAAAAAACCGTCTTGTTTTTTTCAGACACAAGACCGTGTTTTGCAGTTATTAGTTTGACATTATCTGTACAGTCCGAGACCAAACAAATGATCTCGGAATATGCCCAGTTTGCCTTCCGTGTTTTTGTATTTAAGTCAGCCATATTTACTAGACGATTTTGACATTCGCGCGGGAAATCACGTGACCCGGAAACGTACTTTCAACAGTATGGTTACTGTTTATACGGTCGTACGACCAAAATTGGTCTTAGCTGCGACTGAGGGCGTACGACCATGTTCATAAAACGGTCATGTGGAAATCGTAAGCTCGGTCGTAAGATAAGATCGCAGTTACGACCGTCTTTGTTGATAAAACGGCACCCAGTTTTGTTTAGTGGAAATGAAAAGATTGAGTTTCTTGAAGTCCTCTATATGGCCATATGCTCTAGCAAACCTTATAAATTGAGAAATGTAAACCCCATAGGTTTCAATGAGACGTCTTGCATTTTCTGTAGATTAAATCCAATACACCAAATATTGTAAACACTTGTTTTTCCTTGTATAAAAAAACATAATTACTTCACCATTTTTGGAAGATGATACCGTAGTTTTCATACAGTAATAACGTATGAACTATTCTTATTTTGACGTTGATTATATTTCTTGTAAATGAATGGTCGGTTAACAGAGTAGTCAGTTAGGTACAAGTACAAAGGTATTCTTCAACATCATTTCTTGAAGCATAAAGTAGCAGCAATTTATCGCATCAGATTGGTCCTAATGTGTTTCCCTTCTTATTAAAATTAATAATGCGTGTGCATTTCGAAAAAAACAAACACAAAGTAGATAAATAAATGACCTAAAGGAAGAAAGGAAGTAAAATCGAATGTTTGATTTCATGCACTATATAAACACGACAAGTTGGACATACCACTAAGAATATAAGTGATTGTAATGTCACAATATTCGACATTCTAAGTAAAAACATCAGACACAGATATTGATCCTTGTATTTTATATGCTTTTATTCACAATAATTGCATGTCTGATGTCTATATGACAATGTACAAAGTATAGGTTTCTTGTTAGCTGAAGCATTACAATTGTCATTCAATCATAATCTCGTATATGTAACATAACAAATTAAAGTCGAGACAGTGTTTTATTTCAAATTAAAATAAGCAAATAGCAATGTTTTCTGACAACGAAAGAAAAACAAAAAGCAACAAAAATATATAACAGCAAAAAACCTTTTTATTGAAAAAGCAGTATAAAACAATTATCTGCAGAGAAATCAAACTTTAAAAACATATACCAATAACACTTGAGGATGGACATTCATCACCAAAGATCAGATTGTGAGGCAAAGGACAATCAAACACACAAGAAAATTCGTAATCAAAACTGCTCTAAAACAGAAATTGATATTAGAGAGTGTAAGAAACTCATAGCTTTTATTTTAAATATCCTGAGTGTTACACTTACGCCATGTAAGACGATTTGTAATTATCTTTAAACGAACTTTATTTATTACATCTCTCCCTATTTACTATTTATTGTGTCTGGAAACGATACTTAAAAATGAATGTTTATCATATATTTCATTAGTGTTTGCTGAATGCGAATACATGTTTTTTATTAGCTCACCAGAGCCGAAGGCTCAGGGTGAGCTATGAGTATCAACGGGGAATACTCCGGCGTCCGTCGTCCGTCGTCATGCGTCAACTCTAAAACTGCTGGGCAGATTTACTTCGCATACTTGTGACAGTCACACTTGAATTTGTACATGTCATTTCAATTGGCCCCATTTAGGGGTCAACAGAGCTAAAAATAGAAAAACTTTAGAATTCTACTACAGAACTAATTGATGGATGATCACCAAATTTTGTCTGTAGCATTCTTGGGTAGTCCTTTATCAAGTTTGCTCAAATTAATTTGATTGATCCCTTTAAGGTGTCTTTAGGGTTGAAAAAAGAAAAACCTTTAAACATCTTCTTCTACAGAACTAATGGATGGATGATCACCAAACTTTGTCTCTATCATTCTTGGGTAGTCTTTTATCAAGTTTGGTCATATTAGTTTGATTGGCCCGTTTTAGGGGCCGCTAAATCTTAAAATAGAAATACCTTTAAACATCTATATCTAGAGAACTAATTGATGGATGATCACCAAACTTTGTCTGTAGCATTCTTGTGTAGTCTTTTATCAAGTTTGCTCATATTAATTTGATTGGCACCTTTTAGGGGTCTCTAGGGCTAAAAATAGAAAAAAACCTTTAGACATCTTCTTCTACAGAACTAATGGATGGATGATCACCAAACTTTGTCCCTATCATTTTTGGGTAGTCTTTTATCAAGTTTGCTCATATTAATTTGATTGGCCCCTTTTAGGGGCCGCTAAAGCTAAAAATAGAAATACCTTTAAATATCTATATCTAGAGAACTAAGGGATGGATGATCACCAAACTTAGTGTGTAGCATTCTTGGGTAGTCTTTTATCAAATTTGCTCATATTAATTTGATTGGCCCCTTTTAGGGGCCGCTAAATCTAAAAATAGAAATACCTTTAAGCATCTATATCTAGAGAACTAATTGATGGATGATCACCAAACTTTGTCTGTAGCCTTTTGGGTAGTCTTTTATCAAGTTTGCTCATATTAATTTGATTGGCCCCTTTTAGGGACCGCTAAAGCTAAAAATAAAAATACCTTTAAACATCTATATTTAGAGAACTTATTGATGGATGATCACCAAACTTTGTCTGTAGCATTCTTGAGAAGTCTGTTAACAAATTTGCTGATATTAATTTGATTGGCTCTTCTTAGGGGTCTCTAGGGCTAAAAATAGAAAAACCTTTAAACGTCTTCTTCTACAGAATTAATTGATGGATGATCACCAAACTTTGTCTGTAGCATTCTTGAGAAGTCTGTTATCAAATTTGCTGATATTAATTTGATTGGCCCTTCTTAGGGGACTCTAGAGCTAAAAATAGAAAAACCTTTTAACGTCTTCAATAGAACTAATTGATGAATGATTACCAAATTCTGTCTGTAGCATTCTTGGGTATTCTTTTATCAAGTTTGATCATATTAATTTGATAAGCCCCTTTGAGGGGTCGCTAAAGCTAAAAATAAAAATACCTTTAAACGTCTATTTCTACAGAACTAATTGATGGATGATCACCAAAATTTGTCTGAACCTTTCTTAGGTAGTCTTTTTTCAATTTTGCTCATATTAACTTGATTGGCCCCTTTTAGGGACCACTAAAGCCAAAAAAATAGAAAAACCTTGGAACATCACTTTCCTACTGAAATATTATATGATCACCAATTTACATTATAAGGTAGTCTTTATCAAGTTTCTAATTAATTGGGAGCAGCTTGCCGTTTAAAGCTAAAGCTTTAGATACCCAGTCATTGCATTTCTTCCATTATTGTTTAACATATTCTATGCTCAATTAAATATCAAAAATATTGCAATGGATATTCCAACACTGAAAGCAGTGTTCTTTGTGAGCGATCGGGCCATCATGGCCTCTTTACTTACTTGATGAATCTTTCTTCCATAATAAATGGTTTCCATTTTTAAACCAAAAGAAAATATATAAATATATGTCATACTGGTTACAATTACACAAATAACAATACCTGTTTATGTATTATGTTTATGTATCAACTCATATGCCAATTCGTGCCTGAAATCACATGATATCTTCTACAAGCAAAGCTGGACCATTGTCGGTTGGTTGCGGGTAGAGCATTTGTGCGCTTGGTAAGTTTTTTATTCTGCAATATCGATTGCTGCATAATATATGATAGAAAATGATGTCTATAAAAAGAGACAAAAAGAACACATATCTGTAATCCGGTTAAAATGTATACTACACAAACTAAATCTTTACATATCTTGTTGAAAAAAAAATATTTTGAAAAATATAATATGATAAACAAAGTCAACAAGGAAAGGCGGCATTCTATGAACGCAATAGTTACAACATATCAATTAATCACAGGCTAATGAAACTTATTTCTTTAGGCACATTGATCTAAATCACGCAAACTATTTATGCGTATTAAAATAATGCTGTTTTCAAATTATGTTTAGGGAAGTGCTACATACCGTTCGGTAAAAAAACAAAGACCATTGAGATTAAAATTTGGTTTCTTGGAATCATTCTCCATAGAATTACATGATGTATTTTAATGAAGGATCTATGATCATCAATCTAAATTTATCTGCGGATGTTTCTTGTTGCATTCTTACTAATCCGATGTTAGGAATTGTGAACGGTAGCTTACATTAGGCACTACCGAGGCAGCCATTATTTGCCGTGTTTTGGCATTTTTTATCACAACATTTCAAATAACGTAATTTGGGTTTTGATAAAATGTTTTATCTTGTTTATTGTTTACTTTTATTTTCTAGTGTTAACATTTTTAACACCTATTTATAATTTGGTATCAACATTGGCATTCAATTCATCTTCTTGAGGTTTTTTTTTCATATTTGTTGTCTGACAGGACCTGAGAAGCACAGACATGTAATATCCACAAATTGACAAGATGTAATTGATGAGGCTAGAAATTAAAGATAATGTCTGTTCTCTTCTTCAAATATTTCCTTAAAGAATATGCATAAATTTAGCTCAAATTGTAGATTTTAGTAAACAACATTTAATAGCCTAAATTGTAAGGAATATCATTGTTATGGACAATGCAGTCAGTGTATTATAAAATAAAAGTTCTTGTGTTTTTAATTAAAACTGTAATATTATTATTTGAGTTATCAGTTAAATTGCTAAACACAAACAATGGAACAAGTTACATTTAAACACTTTAGTTCATAAAAACTTATTTAAACAAAATGTATATATTAAGTATTGCCATCACGAAACAGCTTCCAATGTGTAAATGTACTTCGAATTACTACTGCATTATTTTTGGTCAAATAAATAATAAATATAAATTTATTTTGCTTTTAATTGAAAGTCCTTTATCTCGAAATGAATCTTGGTGTGTAAGAATTCCGTTTAACTTAGTATTTCAGATCTGAGTTACAATACAAAGCAATCCTCAGTTTTTAACGTTGGTTTGGAATGCATACTTATGTGTTTTTCTTGAGTGAATGATACTAATGTGTTTTTCTTGAGTAAATGGTTATTGCTGGGCCTGAGCGATGATAACATATTTTACAATGAATGACATGTTTGGGGATTTAAGCATTGAAAAAAAAAACTTACAAAATTTTAAATGGAAAAAAAAAAATTTTTACTTTTAATTAGCCTTTTTTTTCCCCCCCAAACTTTTAAAAATTTTTTTTTTTTTTTTTCTTCCCCTTTTGGTAAAAAATAATTGGTTATCATAGAAAAGTCCAACGTGAAACATCACTTTTTTACCATTGCAATAAAATATGATTAACTTGCACTTTATGTAATGAGTAAGCAAAAGTTTTCTTTGGTTTACTTGTAATAAGATTTGTTTCCTATACAAATTCGTCATACCGGTAACCAGTCTATTTTCCCATTTTACATAGATCATTTCAGTTCTTCTAGTGCTCTATTTAGTTGTACTCATTATGTGTTTAAATTATATCTAATTGAATTTAAACATCATACATTCCTGTTTTTTTGAAATCCGAGCAAAAAACCGATTTTAAAGGCGTCCGATAATATGGTGAGTAAAAAAACAATTTTGTTTTTGTATGAAATAATGAAAGAAAAGAATAACAAACATGGAGTAAAACATTTATAAAATGTGGTCAAATATTTACTTTTATAACTTTCATTGAATGCCACCTTTCCTTGTTGATCTTGTTTATCGATCAATTTATGTTCTAGGGTTTAGGTTTTGCCGATCCATAGCACCGATTTTAATTCCCTGCAAAACTAACCATTGATTTCAAACTTCAAGGCTATGGAACAACTTTTTTTCAAACATGAGTGGTGAAGGACAAATGACTCAATGTTCAAGATCAGTTCACACAAAAGTAACTATGAGGACAGAACCAGTGACCAGTATGTAACAAAGCCGATGCTTCCCATTAGCTTAGCTGGCAGACATATGAGACGCGTCACGACAAAACCAACATAGTGCGTTTGCGACCAGCAATCCGCGCAGTCTGATCAGAATCCATGCAGTTCGCTGTCAGTTTCTCCACTTGTAATAGAGTTGGTAAGCGAACAGAATGGATCCTGATCAGACTAGGCGGATGCGCAGGCTGGTCTGGATCCATGCTGGTCGCAAACGCACTATGTTGGTTTTGTCATGACGCGGCTCATATATTGAACACTTTTTCTTGCACTTTCTTGCTATTTCCAAACTACATTACAGTTTGATATCCTGGTGCAAACATTTTTATACATAAAAACAGAACATTTCAATGTCGGCAGGTATTGGTCTGGTTCTAGTCTAGCTTATGCTTTAATTTGCTTGTATTGGAGTTGATGTATTGTCTAGACAAATATACATAAATATTAAATGTTAAAGTAAATAAGTATTCTAGAGTATAGCATTATCGAATATAAGAGTCTTTATATGTTTTCATTTAATTTACTGATATTTTTGGTTGTTTAATCTGTTACAATCTTGGCTTTTTAATCTGTTACAATATAGTTCTATGCATGGAAAAACATACATGAAAACTACGTTTGAAGCCTGCAAACATTATATATCTTCGGAATTAGTTTGAAGTTTTTTTGTTTTTTTTTTTTCATAAATTGATTGTCTCGGTTTCAGTTCAAATAGATATTGCATGCGAATCTAACAAAACGCACCTGGTAACAAGGTAACGTAAAGTTGTTTAATTTATGTATGATCTCAAGTAATGGCGACATGTCTCAATTAGCGATTCATCATGGAAGAATATTGCTATTGTCTCAAGTAATCCGGATTAAAGACGAACACGTTTTAAGTAGATGTTACGTCTAAATGGAAGTAAAATATAAATCAGTACTAAAATATGGCTTTTAAGGATATTACATGATATTTATTCTTTTATTCTTCGAGACTGCTCTGCCGTGAAACAGGCTGTCATATTGCCAAGAACATAGCCCTATAGTTCTAAGTTTATATAATTATTTCACATGCATAATTCTTCTTACTATTACTTGTTCAAATCCAATGTCTATGCTTTTTTCACACTCATGTGCTTCTTAACTATTATTACTAAATGAAACAATCAAATTATTGGTAATAAACATAATAACGCTTTTTCAATACATTCTAAAATTACGTGAGCTAAAGGCAGACGTTTAGCATATATATATATATATGTATATGTGGTAATTAACAACATGGACAGTAGAGATGTACATTAGAAGTTATTATAAATATATAAAGGCAACGGTAAAAAACATAGGCATTGGAAGCTTTCGGTGCCAAAGATCTGTAGGATGTTGGTTCATCCCATAAGGACAAAAAGTAACCGTTTGTTTGTCAGGATTCAGATCTTGTTGGTTATGACTTTTCTTTTGATTAGTCTTCCTACCTCGGAGATAATTTATATCATAAACGAAGCAGTTTTTAAATGGAACATGTGACAACTTTCGAATATTTTACAAAATATGCAAAATATGGAGAGACTTACCCCGCAATACACATAATAAAATTTCATATTCTAAAAATGCAAAAAACTTTTCCAAGCAAGATCACAATACGTGTACATTGTTCTAAAAGATTTAGTAAGTCTGCAAGTTTAACTCGTCACAATGGATACTTCTGTAAATAAAATAGAGGAAACACAATCCCTTTAGCAAAATTAATAATGTTATAGGCTTGGTTTGTGCCTGTTCTGGGACAGGAGTGGTATTCACAGGCAACTTCAAAGTCCCTAAAACCAACTTAAGCAGAATTTACTATTAAAACATAAAAATGGTAAGAACTGTAGCCCTTAACTATAAAACTTTCTCATTGGCGACATGCCAACCTCCTTCATGACCAAACTGTCTCGCAGAATATATATAAATTGCCTTTATCTTTATCGCATTCTATATGTAACATGTACTTGAAAAATATTCGTTTTAATCTGAATTGCTGTTGATACTAAAATTCGGCGCCATGCATTAGCTTGAAGGTAGTGATAAAGCGATTTATCATAAACCTCAAAACGAGGTACCTCTGTGTTTTACTAGGCGTGGCAAATGATAGATTTGATTTCAAATGAAATCCCCTAGAGAACAAAGAATCAAATCAAACGCTTGGCTTCGTTCACTTTATAAACAAGACAAGTAATACATACCACTTAGAATTTAAGTGATGATCATGTCAAAATATCAGGCATGCATAGTCTTTACCCTCGGACGTAGACATTGTTTCTTGTATTATATATGGTATTATTTACAATAATTGTATGTCTGAAATCTGTATGATAATGGACTATGGTTAGAGAATGAAAACAAAGATAACACAATGAACACATCCTCCAATACAACCCAAAAGAGAAATGAAAGTTTATTTAAAACTCAAAATCTGAAATATAGATGCGTTTCCAAAATACACAAAATATGAAACACTCTTTATAAACAAAAGCAGGAAAACACCTCGATGTAAACCGATAGAGTGAACAATATACATATGATGCTATTTTACATTTTATCAAATATAACTATAAACTTTTAGCGTCGTTTGAACCAATCTATGGTTAAAAAGTTATCATTATCGGATTCAATTTAATCAATTTAGCCTCGTGTTCATTTCAAGGGTACAAAATATCCATATAAAATCCACATGTCACCAAACATAGCCTCCTGTACAAAATATTCACACCGAATGTATATGACACCCCATATGTTTTAGAGTTAACATATCTATATCAATTGCATATCGTACTCCATGTAAGTTTATTGCAATTTGCAATGTGAAAAAATTTATATAGATTCTTTATTGCATTTAAAGTAACTAAATTCTGCCAAATTGTCAAAAAAGGTGAAATAAAGAGATCATTAAACATTGTTAAGAGAACAATACTGATTCTATTTGGCTCATACACAGATGCAAAACTTTAAACAGACTCGACCCCCGCCTCGTCCAATATAGGTTTAACACATGTGTACTCGTGTAATATAATTCTGTATTGAATTCAACAATGTAAAAAAAAGCTGATATTATCAATTTAATAAATACGGAAATATATTTAAGTGCGTGAATTGATAGAACGAAAATTTTTGTACAACAAACATTGTCTCTAAAATGTAACGATCACTTAAAATATCTCCATAAGTATAAGGTACAAGGGCTGTTAGTTGTTAATGTTATGTATAATATGTATATATTAGGCAAAAGATGTAGATTGCAAATAATATATGATGTTAATTAAATTCATATATTAATAAATTTATTTTTTTACTCAATCCGTCCATTTAATTTTACATGGGCGTTTGTAGCCGAGTGGTTAAAGTCGTTAACTTCTAGCCATTTGTCCCTCTCCGCTGTAGGTTTTACTCTGCCAGGAACTTTTGATTTTTCATTTGCGGAAGCTATCCAGCTACCTTATGCCAACCCGTCCGTGACAAAAGGGAAGGAATTATCAAAAAGATCGATGAATAATGTCTGCATTTTTGTGTCCTCTTATTTATTGTTATTTATGACTGCTTGTATTGTTCAAGCTTCCAAGTTGGACGTGAGTCCTGTTACTGCTGGATTGAGCGATATTCCCATTATAATCATTGTACAAAAACCTTTTTCTAGAATGGGACGTTCAGGAAATAATCTCTGTTACATATGCACGCCCGTTTAACTCACAACGAGTGAAAAATGTCCATCGGTAAAAATGTTGTGAGCAACTTCCGTTCCTCGTTGTGAGCACCCATCTATGACGAGTGACACGATAAACAAGGTGAGTTTTTGATAATTTTTGAAGATTACAGACATTTATCACAGACACTTGGAGTATGGACCCCGCCCTTCTCCGCCCCTGAATATTAAAAACTAAAAGTATTGTTTATTACAAGAATAAGTTTCAAATTTGTGCTTATATTAGTATGAGACGGTTAAGTGTCTAACACATGAACAAGTTTGAATAGAATTTCATAACGTTTTAAAAAAGTCAATTTTTTTCCATCGCTTCAATTTCCTGAAGATACCAAGCTTCGAAATGTAAACAAAACTGACCTACATATATTTCAGGTATTTATGTTATCGCATGCCATTTATTTCTGGTGTAAATCAGTCGATGCATATATTCCTTTAATAAATAACTGCATGTTATTATCAGATCGTACCTTTCTTCCAAGCTTTGCACATTTAATTATATTTTCATAACTGAGTCACATGCTTCTTTACGAATTCATGACCACTGGAATGTTTCCCGTAAATTACAGCGGGAAAATCGCTGGGAAAAAGAAATTCAATCGCAACTACTCGGCCCTTTCCGTCAGTCTTCTTGATTTGGTTTCTGTACTGATTAGGGGAAGTAACCGCTGCGGGGTTTTGGTTCTCGGCATGAAAATGAAAGCGCAAAACAGTGCCGAAACTCATTCCAGTCATCTCACATCAAAGGAAAGCGTACGTTGTTATCTTCATGAAATTATGATATTCTAGGGACTTTTTTAAACGTGGTTAAAATAGCGGAAAATATGTTTTATGTTCAAGACATGTGACCAGGTCGTAATAATATGCAAAAATATTTTGACGTACGGTTTGCGCGATAAAAATAGGCATGGTGTATACAAGTGCGGATCAAGAAGGGGAGCCACGCACATAACCCCAAGCGTCTGTGACATTTATGTAAAAATATCGGAATGCAGTTAGCTAGCGATGTGTTTTCCGAGTATGCACATGTAAAGATATTGCCTGTTGGTGGACAATTTGATGGAAATACCGTGCGACGCAGTCACTCGGGGTAGCTGGAAAACTGGAGACAACTTCTCTTTGGACCTAATTTAACATTGAAAACGTCGATTCTGGTGACGTTTTGTGCATTCTAACCTAAAACAGATGCCCACAAGTCTTCAGCGTAAATTATTATCTGAAAGTCTTCGTAGAAACGAAGATATACCCTTTTTTGCTTTAATCCTCGTTGTGAGCACCATAACCTCGTTGTGAGCAAGACAAGCGCAGTGCGTGTATGGTTTTAATATGTAATTCAAATGGCAAGAATACAATTTTCAATCTACGAAAAGCAATCAAAACGTTTTTGTACAATAGGTTTTCTTTGCAATAGTTCTTCTTTTTCTTTTTTTGAAAATTATTCTTCATATTCACAAGTCATCAGATTGACAAAAGAACTAATCAGTGGAGGTAAATCAGGTATTTTATTTCGTATACTCTAGTGTGGCACGATTGAACATCACGGGGTGTTTATGAATATTTCAACAATTTCACAATCTGTGTCATACACACATACATGTGTTTATCCTGAGCTGAAGACTGACCAAGTTATGTAAAACAAGAACTATCACGGTAAGTTGACAATGCCCCTGAAGTGGTGCTTTGTCCTTTGATTTATGGACCAGATAGATTATTTGTTTTTGGACAATTAGATCTTCAATGTGAAGGTAATTCAAGGTCAAGGTGAAATAAATATAGGTCAGTTGGAAGGTCTTGTTCAAAGGGGCATTGTGTCCAAATATGAATTAATTCCACTTACTTATAAAGAAGTTATGACCAATGTTAAAGTTTTTGGATGTTCTAGAAGGTCATTCACGGTACAAGGTAAAAAAATACAGATCAGTTTGAAGGTCTTGCCTAAAGGGGTGTTCTTTCAAAATATGAGTAGAATCCGTATACTAATAAGGAAGTTATGACCAATTTTTAAGTTTTTGGACAATTTGACCTTCAAGGTGAAGGTCATTCAGGGGTAAGGTCAAAAGAATATAGGATAGTTGAAAGGCCTTGTCCAAAGATTCGTTGTGCCTAACATTATGCCAGGACATTGTGGCCAATCTTAAAGGTAATGGCCATTCAGGGGTCAAGGTAAAAAACTACAGGTCCGTAGGAAGGTGCTAATGGATGTTGTGTTCAAATATGAATCAAATCCGTTTACTAATAAGGAAGTTATGGCCAATATTAAAGTTTTCGCACAGATTGACGGACTGACAGACGTACAGTTCAAAACTAATATGCCTCCCTTAAGGGTATGCACAAGGTCTTGCAAAGAAATGCTGTTGTGCAAAAACGTTTTAATTGCTGTGGTAGATTGAAAATTATATTTTCACCATCTGAATTACATATTAAAACCATACACGCACTGCGCTTGTCTTGCTCACAGCGAGGTTATGGTGCTCACAACGAGGATTAAAGCAAAAAAGGGTATATTTTCGTTTCTATGAAGACTTTCAGATAATAATTTACGCTGAAGACTTGTGGGCATCTGTTTTAGGTTAGAATGCACAAAAACGTCACCAGAATCGACGTTTTCAATGTTAAATTAGGTCCAAAGAGAAGTTGTCTCCAGTTTTCCAGCTACCCCGAGTGACTGCGTCGCACGGTATTTCCATCAAATTGTCCACCAACAGGCAATATCTTTACATGTGCATACTCGGAAAACACATCGCTAGCTAACTGCATTTCGATATTTTTACATAAATGTCTGTAATCTTCAAAAATTATGAAAAACTCACCTTGTTTATCGTGTCACACGTCAAAGATGGGTGCTCACAACGAGGAACGGAAGTTGCTCACAACATTTTTACTGATGGACATTTTTCACTCGTTGTGAGTTAAACGGGCGTGATATGTAATTTCACTGTTTAACTGTTAAAGTATGTTAAAATTCATAAATCTAAACCAATAAAAATATTTTGTTATATTTGAATAGTGAAACTCATTTGTAAATATTTCATTTTTGTGTGTAAAAATTAAAAGTATGTTTTCGTTCTTGTACGTATATTTCCGTTTCACCACTTTACCATCCCTGGTTTATAATAATCATATGAATCATTACTTATGTTGGTGTTTATTTTTAAAAGTCAGCAACTCATATACGGAAATATTTCTTATCTTCATATTTAATACTTCTTCTAAATTTTACTCTTGTGATATCCTACGGCAATTTTCACTTTTCGAATCACTATGTGTAATTAGAAGTAGTATTAAAACATCTTACTAAGACAGTCTTAAAAATAGAGTGCCTCCTATTTGCCGCCTAACGAAACGTAATAAAAGAAATATTCATTTATATTCCTTGAAACTCGGTACGTAAGTGTAAATTTATTTTAAGTTAATTTTTAAGCGTTTCAAGCCGTTTCAAGTCAACGTCAGGCTTTAATTAAAATTCTTAATTTTAGTTTGAAGGAAAATGCCAGCAAGATTAGATTTCGCTAGTAAGTTGAAACCCGCTAGTAATAAAATAAAAGGACTTCGTGACCATGAATATCTATAATTCCTCCCATACAATAAATCAGGCGGGTAAAAATGTTTCTGTTTTAGACACTGTGTAAAATAGAGAAAAAACAGAATCCAAAAAGAAAGCCCGACACGGCAAAATTAAAAATGTTGCAGGTTCGTTTTAATACAACATTCAAGGAATTGTATTTAAAACAGAATTATCATAGATGCGACATACGTTAATGATCCACATATTCATATAAAAGCATCTACATAGCAGCTGAATCATCACACAGGTCACACTTATGAAAGGGGAAATCGAAACAAATGAATACAAGATATATCAGATATGTTAAGATAATATTTACTGATGTGCATACTGAATCAACTGTGTTTCATTTAAAAAAAAATAAGTAATTAACGTAAGACTTACTGGACCTTCTTTTTTTATAATTTAGCTTTAATTATTGCAAATACTAAATCTGAACACATTGTGTGAGTAAGTTCGTTTTTATCGTTAAAATCACTATAAAAACTATTCAAGCGAGAAGTCAAACAACTAATATGTTTTCTACATTTTGTACGTTCTAGTAGAAGAAGAATGTTTCAGTTTAACAATAACAAAACATATGGTACATAATTATTTACTTTAAATTGATCTACAGTTTAAAGGTTTGCCTACATATCTAATGTAATATATTTTAGTTAAGAAGAATTTCATTTAATTGTATTTTCTGGATTTAAAGACTACCTATTCTGAATGTATATATTTTTAATAGCAATTGATATCAACAAGGATTGAATTAGATCTGAGTACGCCAGAGTATTTTGTGTTATAGTCGATGAATTCGGTGTGTTTTTAGAACCTTATGGTAAGGATTAAAGATGTTTTTTCAATCAGCCTTGAAGTTTTAGATAGGACAATTTCAACTATTACATAACAGATTAAAACAGAATACGGAAAAAGGCGATCACTCATTTGTAGCTTTCCTTGACATGTTTATGTCAGTTGTGAACTAGTGACAATTCAGGTCGTATTTCTGCATTGTATCCCCCAGATAATTGCAAAGTAAAGGTATGTTTTAGTTGTATCTTATATTCCAAAACTACCTATTGTTACATCTTTCAGAAATAGTAAATTGATGATAATTCTTTACCTATAAAGTCGATCATCCAGATATACGACCATATGTCAGTTGACGTGAGACTGTTCAATACAATGTCTATCAGTACTGTAATTTCCTTTATTATTTAATCTGGTCATAACGGTTGTTTTCCTAAAATATCATTGTAAGCGAGCAATATGTCAATGCTCCAGACATAAAAAAAAACAACAATTACTTTGTTTGTGCAAATTGGGTTGACTTTTGCTCAGTAGAACTTGATGGAAATTTACAAGTCAATTGATATACATAAATGGGATTGCAATTGTAAATAAATTAACTAATAAGCTGTTTATGGTATGAATTTACACTAAAACACTATTGTACCACGTAAATGTGTGTTATGCATAGCTCCCTACAAGTTACGTCTTTAAATTTAATATATTATAAGAATTTCAACACAATGTTTTATATAAAGAAATGACATGACTGATTAAGCATGGTAACTACTTATTGTACTTCTTGATTTTTATTTAATAAAACGTTCTGTGAGTCTTTTCCCACAAAATTAAGAACAGCGATTTCTATAATAATTTACATACATTATTAGCCGCTTATTATAAACCTATCGGGCTATGTCAGCTTCAGTTTGAGGTAATGTATCATCCACTATAAAGTCAGTACATAGCCGCCATTGAATTAAATATTTTATAGAATTTAAAGCGACCTTCAGAGTGTTTAAGTTTGATTTAACGTTTGAACTTTATCCACATTAAACAAGGACTTATTTGTTTCAACGTACTGAAATGGATTATCCCATTAAGTTCGCGTTCATATTGAGCATTAATTATTATTATGTAGTTTGGTTTTGATAAAGTTTATGACAAACACTCACTTTATTAATGTATGCTTTAGTCACAAAATGATTATAAAGCATATTGTAAATTTTTTTTCAAAACTTCCAACCCTAATAATAATTATCAAGTTTGCAAGCTTGAAGCTACGGGAATAGTTTTTTAACCCAACAATCAGTTATGGACTCTGTATTGTCTTATTGTTAAACAAATGTTAGGAAAAAACAACAAAAGAAAAAACACGAACGGTATTATTTTCTACTTAAGTTACTTTTCATTATTCTATCGAGAAGATGACGATTCCATTTGTTTTATATCATACATAAATCATCTTCCAAATGTTTTGCTTGTCAAATATTTATCACTATGTTGAATTTGTCAGGCGATATCCTTCTGGTTGTTCAACTTAATAGATGAAACTTTAACTGTCAGTAAACAAGCCCGAAACAATTTCTTTATTCACACTTACTCATTGATCGACGCGTGATGTGTGTAAACTTCCTTTTATCTTTTGTAATCAATCAGTGTTTTCGATGTCTAATTATATAAAATGTGCTTAGTTATTTCTGTATATCCATTTCTTTTCTTGTTCCAATGTAATGTAGCCCAATTATAAAGTAAATGTAATGTAGCCAAGTTATAAATTCAATTATGGTCGCTCGCGTTTTAAAACATTATTGAAGCTTCACTGGTATTATTAAACAATAAATCTGCAAAAGAAATTTTCTTAGCAACACGGATTTCGCTTAAAGTATAAATTTTGAGAAAATAAATCCGTAAATTATGCCCACAAACTGAATATGAAAATTGGAATATGCCTGTTCATGGACGGTACTGGAAAGTGCAAGCTACATCCTAGCATTGGTTTAAAACAGCACACTTTCTATTACTTTACGCGTTTTAACTACCCGGTATATTCGAAACAATGTAGGCCATTGCTTTTATAAATAAAAATGTATAAACTTAGGTATTTTTCAGCAAATAAACCATCAACTGTATTTTGCGTGGTTAATTTGAGAAACATGCATTTCAGATTGATTAAAGGATTCACGCTTCCAATTGAATAAAATTGAATATTAGTATCAAAAGGGGATGCTCCGGCGTCCGTCGTCATGCGTCAACATTCATCGTTTGATACAGTTTTTCGTTTTTTGATGTGCAGACTCTGAATTTTGACAAGGGGTGAAATTATTGATGTTAAATTGAATTTTGATATCAGCTGACATAATTTGATATTTTTGATATTTTTTACATTCATACTTTAAATTTGGACAAGGGGTGTAATTTCTAATGTTTAATCAAATTTTGGTATCAGCCGACCTACTTTTGATATTGCTTGACCTAGGATCTCGATTTTTAATGTACAGACTTAACAAATTTAATCCATTGGTGTAATTTATGACGCTAAATTGTTTTTTGATATCAGCTGACCTACTTTTGATATTTTGATATCATTTGACTTACTTTCTTGTCTAGACATTTGGACTAGGGATGTAATATTTGATGTCAAAATGAATTTCGATATCAGCTGACCTACTTTATATATTTTTATATCGTTTGACCTACTTTCTTGTGTTTTTCTGACAAACAAACTTGAAATTTGAAACAGGGCTGTAATTTTTAATGCTGAATCAAATTTTGATATCAGCCGATCAACATTTGATATGTTTGATACAACTTGACCTACCATTTTGACGTACAGACTTGAATATTTGACCATGGATGAAATTTCTAACGCCAAATAGAATCAATATCAGCTGACCTACTTTTTATATTATTGATATCATTCGACCAACTTTCTTGCTTTTTGACATATAGACATGGAAATTGGAACAGTGTAATTTCTAATGCTGAATTGAAGGTCGATATCAGCTGACGTACTTTTGATATTTTTTTATATCATTTGGCGTACTATCTTGATCTTTGACATACGACCTTAAATTTGGACTAGGGGTGTAATTGTTGATGCCGAATTGAATTTTGATATCAGCTTACTTACTTCTGATATTTTTTATATCATGTGGCCGTCTTTCCTTTTCTGTGACACACATACTTCAAATTTGGATCAGGGGTATAATTGTTGATGCTGAATTGGATTTCGATAGCAGCTGACCAACTTTGATATTTTTTATATCATTATACCCCCGCACAGCGAAGTTGTAAGGCGGTATACTAGACTCAGCTTGTCCGTCCGTCCGTCGGTTTTTCCTTGTCCGCCCAATAACTTAAGATTCCTTTGACCCAGAGTCTTCATATTTGGTATTTAGATTGGTCATGATAAGAAATTGATCCCTATTGATTTTGAGGTCACCAGGTTAAAGGTCAAAGTCACAGAGGCCTTGACTAGAAAAAGTTTGTCCGCCAAATAACTTAAGATTCCTTTGACCCACAATACGGAACGTCGGTGGTTCTACTATATACACAGGCGGAGGTCCGGAACGTTGGTGGATTTGATGAACCTGTGTTACTTTTGTACCATGTTTTGAAACACATTTCAAGGGCTGAAACCTTCTCGGCTAAAATAATTCAACATTAATATATCTTTTTTAAAAAATTTATTAGCTCACCTGAGCACGAAGTGCTCAAGGGTGAGCTTTTGTCATCACTCTGCGTCCGTCGTGCGTCGTGCGTCCTTCACAAAATGGCGTCAAACTTTTCAAACAACATCTCCTCCTAAACCACATAGCCAATTGCAACCAAACTTTACAGAAATGATCCTTAGGTGGACCCCTTTCAAAGTTGTTCAAAAACTTAAAAAATCTTCTTAAAAAAAACCCCTAAGAGCTAGAGCTTAGATATTTGGCATGAAACATCTTCTAATGAGTGTCTACCAAGTTTGTTCAAATAAAAGCCCTGGGGTCAAAATACGCCCCGCCCCAGGGGGTCTTTGCTTTTCCCTATATGCATATAGTAAAAACTTAAAAAATCTTCTTTTAAAAAACCAAAAAACCTAGAGCTAAGATATTTAGCATGAAACATCTTCTAATGAGTGTCTACCCAGTTTTTTCAAATAAAAGCCCTGGGATCAAAATTGGCCCCGCCCCAGGGGCCTTTGATTTTCCCTATATGCATATAGTAAAAACTTAAAAAATCTTCTTTTAAAGAACCCAAAGAGCTAGAGCTATGATTTTTAGCATGCAACATCTTCTAATGAGTGTCTACCAAGTTTGTTCAAATAAAATCCCTAGGGTCAAAATTGGCTCCGCCTTAGGGGGTCATTGATTTTCCTTATATGCATATAGTAAAAACTTAAAAAATCTTCTTTTAAAGAACTCAAAGAGCTAGAGCTAAGATATTTAGCATGAAACATGTTCTTATGGGTGTCTAACAAGTTTTTTCAAATAAAAGCCCTTTGGTCAAAATTGGCCCCCGCCCAAGGGGGTCATTGAGTTTCCCTATATGTGTATAGCAAAAACTTAAAAATCTTCTTTGAAAAAACCCAAATAGCTGGAGTTTAGATATTAAGCATGAAACATCTTCTAGTGAATGTCTACAAAGTTTGTTCAAATAAAAGCCCTAGGGTCAAAATTGGCCCCGCCCCGGGGGTCATTGATTTTACTTATATGTGTATAGCAAAAACTTAAAAATCTTCTCTTAAAAAAGCCAAATAGCTAGAGTTTAGATATTAAGCATGAAACATAATCTAGTGAGTGTCTACCAAGTTTGTTCAAATAAAAGCCCTGGGGTCGAAATTGGCCCCGCCCCAGGGGGTCTTTGATTTTCCCTATATGCATATAGTTAAAACTTAAAAATATCTTCTTTTAAGGAACACAAAGAGCTAGAGCTAAGATATTTAGCATGAAACATGTTCTAATAGGTGTCTACCAAGTTTGTTTAAATAAAAGCCCTGGGGTCAAAATTGGCCCGCCCCGGAGGTCATTTATTTTCCTTATATGTGTATAGCAAAAACTTAAAAAATCTTTTTTGAAAAAAAAAACAAATAGCTAGAGTTTAGATATTAAGCATGAAGCATCTTCTAGTAAGTGTCTACAAAGTTGGTTCAAATAAAAGCCCTGGGGTCAAAATTTGCCCTGTCCCAGGGGGTCATTGATTTTCCCTATATGCATACAGTAAAAACTTAAAAATATCTTCTTTTAAAGAACTCAAAGAGCAAGAGCTAAGATATTTAGCATAAAACATGTTTTAATGGGTGTCTACCAAGTTTGTTCAAATAAAAGCCCTGGTGTCATAATTGGCCCCGCCCCGGGGGTCATTGATTTTCCTTATATGTGTATAGCAAAAACTTAAAAATCTTCTTTGAAAAAACCCAAATAGCTGGAGTTTAGATATTAAGCATGAAACATCTTCTAGTGAGTGTCTACAAAATTTGTTCAAATAAAAGCCCTGGGGTCAAAATTGGCTCCGCCCCGGGGGTCATTGATTTTGCTTATATGACAGTGTATAGCAAAAACTTAAAAATCTTTTATTGAAAAAACCCAGATAGCTAGAGTTTAGATATTAAGCATGAAACATCTCTTAGTAAGTGTCTACCAAGTTTGTTCAAATAAAAGCCCTGGGGTCAAAATTGGCCCCGCCCCAGGGGGTCTTTGATTTTCCCTATATGCATATAGTAAAAACTTAAAAATATCTTCTTTTAAAGAACACAAAGAGCTAGAGCTAAGATATTTAGCATGAAACATCTTCAAATGAGTATCTACCAAGTTTGTTCAAATAAAAGCCCTAGGGTCAAAATTGGCTCCGCCCCAGGGGGTCATTGATTTTCCCTATATGCATATAGTAAAAACTTAAAAAAATTTCTTTTAAAGAACTCAAAGAGCTAGAGCTAGGATATTTAGCATGAAACATGTTCTAATGGGTGTCTACCAAGTTTGTTCAAATAAAAGCCCTGGGGTTTAAACTGGCCCTGCTCCGGGTGCCTTTATACAGGTGAGCGACCTCAGGGCCATCATGGCCCTCTTGTTATACCTTTATGACATACATGTACATAAATTTCATATACATTCATTTCACAAAGTTACATAATAACTTCAAATCATATTGTTTTTAGTGAATGTTATCTCTAGCTTAATTTTTACTTATGTCATAGTATCTTTTGATTTTTTCATATAAGGCAAAGAAAAAGGGGGAAACATTAATATATCATACATGTAACACACCATTACCATTGAATCAAAAGCGGTAGTAGAGGCGTATTTTAATAACACAAAACCATTGTTTACTGCATATTGTCTTCTTCAAATTGAAACGAAAACTAGAATCGTATACCCAGTTGACAATTTTCTGTAAAAGTGATCGGTCGTAGTATTTCAATAAGATGATGTGACCTTTTAATAAGTAGCATGTTATGTATTGCATGCTTTAAAAACAAAATGGCTGTTTGAAATACATATAAAATCATAAGCAAACACAGCGTGATTTCAAAGTGTTTGTTATATTCGTTACAGTGATAGCTTTGTCGTAATGAAATCCTCTACATAACGCTGGTGTTAGCCCCTGAGATATTGTCATGGCTTCCGCAATTATTCATTATTACACGGGGTGAACGTATGCAAAATGTGTTTCATTTTAGGCAAATAGCTTGGAGATATATTTCGTTATATTATAGGTTCAAAAAATATTTTGTTTTGGAATTAAAAGAAGGAAAAATTATCTGTAAAGGACACGAACACAAATGCATCACTTTCTTTCGATATATACTTAAATACATTATAATAAAACATTTTCATTTTATTTCGATTAGAATGACGTCACTGTCTTTCACAAAATACAAACATTAAAGATTAGTTTTATTCCATACAAATGTTTAAAGCAGCATGCCTCCAGAATATTTCAACATTAGGTTTTTACATATTAATTAAGTCGTTGAATTAAATCGAAATATCGTTGTAAAACTTGCATTTTGACATTTTTGCTTTGAATACATAGTCTTCTTTTCCGCATTCGGGACACCAGGTTGCATTTAAAACACAGGGAAACGAAAACGGGTTTAGTTTTGATATTTGCCATAAAATGTTTCATACATTTTATTCTTTAAGATATATAAGAAGCAGTATATCGATTTTAGAAAAAGGCATAAAATGATAAAAGTTATACCAGTTTACACATTAACTTCATATTTAACCTTATTAAATCAGTTTGACCATTTACTTTAAAAAAACAGGCTGGAACAGACAGGCTGGAAAAAAACACATCATAATTGTAAATGTTAATCATTTTGATGTAAATTTTTAGGCACCGTCTTTATGGTAGACTGCATTTGTTTATTCTCCGTGAGATATAAACATTTTATAATACCGCATAAGAGGAAGTTAAACGTGTTGAAGCTCCATTTGAGAACAGATATTTTTATATCACGTGTACATACCATCATAATAAAATCATCTTAAAAGCATAGATGGATTTATATATAAAACATAACTATAATTGAAGTTTATAAAAGAACATCACCGTTTAATAGTGTAACAAGAAATAATTACGAACACATAGCAAACATTCGATATAGTATTACTAGTATTACAAAAAAAATCATGCCAAACAGGACTACCTTCACGTAATTCGTATACAAGTCTATTTAAACATTTAAGACAAAAATTGTAATGGTTTTACAAAGATGATTTTAATTTTTATAAACAAAAGCAGAAAAAAATAAAAAGTAACTTTAAGTGATTCTCTTTCAAAATGTTTTGACATTCGAAGACTTTAATGTTATAGACACACATTGATTTTAAAAAGGCTTACCGAAGAGTTCTGTCAGTTCCTATGATTGCGTGTCTGACAACTGTTTAACAATGGACAAATGGCTTCGTAATACTATCGCACACTTACAAAGTTGCGACAGTCGGAAATTGTGGTAATTTTTTCCAGTAAAAGAAATGGTTCTACATATGTCAACTTTAACATTCTCAAAAGTAATAAAAAGTACATTTGAAATTGCCGATTCAAACAGCTTTTATCTTTTTTTTTAAACATTTTTATTATCAGTGTCTACGTAGAGTTGAAGAGTATATGCATGTAAGAAATCGAATTTCTGGGTAAAAAATGTATGTTAAATAAATCAAGGACGCGTAATTCGGCATTTTGTATGATAGAATCTTTTAAATATTTAATGTCATAAAAACTCTCCACGTATGTCGTGCATCTAAAGTATTTAAAAGAGTTTCACTGAGGTTGAAAAACCTTGAAAACCTTACATTTGTACAAACATTTGGAAACAAAGTGATCCCTCGGTAGCATTAATTACAACAAAATTACAAGACAATTGCAGACTCTGTTTGATTGAGTCTGTACATGAGGGATAATGAAAACGTGCAACATCCCTCACGACCCCTAGCACCGGCTTGAGCGGTACTCAATTCTCAACACTCAATAGTGCTGGCATCAATGATCTCGAAGGACCAGAAAAAATTAACAACACAGAAGTGAAGTACGGGGCAACATTTTACAGCTGCCAGACAGCATTTGACACCTGCTGTTGTGAGGTATAAAAATCGAGAAACAAACTACTCCCTGTGAAGCATTAATCACAACAAAATTACAAGAGAATTGCAGACTCGGTTTAATCAAGCCTGTACATGAGTCAGTGGTCTAGACAGACATTCAATGTTATGCAGATCTCAGAAAATATTTCTAGTCCCATCGTGTAAAAAACCGTAGTAAAGTACCTTTAAGCTAAGATATGTTTTTCATTCCACCTAAATGATTTTGACTGTAAAATACTGTTTTCTTTTAAGGAATTAAGTTTTTGTTTGAGGTCCTCCTGGGCTCCTTGCCACTGACGCTTGTTACTGGGTCGGGTGGGGGCTACGTTCATTGAACGCCGCCTTCCCTTGTCGATCTTGTTTATCATATCATATGTTAACACATTTACATCTTTTTGGCAATTTTATATTAATTAAGTGTAATTTGGTGGATAATTCCGTGTTTAAATGATTAATAAGACCGATCGATAAATGAAACCTCAAGACTGACTTGTTTTTTATCAACAAATGGAATATGAGATTTAATTTTCTTTTTCAGGTGATCCTTAATATTATGTAATTGTTATGTTTCATTTCTTATACATGTTTTACTGTGTTATTGTGCTATCATGCATCAGATTTGTTAATCATGTAATTGCACAATACTGATAATACTGTTTTTTTACTAAGAAATTAAGTTTGTTAATACATTTACATTTTCATGTTTTGGCACGTACTGGTAGCATGTTCGTTCATGTCATCAATCTAGTAACCACTCTCGTATTGTTATTTTTGTATTTGGTTTTCAATATTTTTCTTTAGGTCATGTCATTTCCCGTTCCTTCAAGCTTATAAAAGGTTTAGATTACAGTTGACGCATAAGTTTTCTATAAAAGCCATGATCACTTCATTTCCTACCCATTATTATGACTTTTTTTACTTTAAATACTACATTTCCATGGCATAAAATAAAAAGAAAAACAATAACCTTACATTCCCGGGAGAAACATTTAGATGTAGTATTCACTTAAGCATTGTTTTATATTTGTTTTTGGTCTTTGAAAATTTTATTAAAATAATGGCATGTGTCTTTTTATGTGACATGTGCGTACAAACCATAAAGAACGTTTACTACCAGTAATATCCTGATATATTATTGTATCGTTTTTAATCTTATAAATTAACTTGTTATTGAATTGTTATTGAATTGTTTTGTGCGACAATTTGTTTCCTTAAGTATTGAATCTGTGCTATTAAATTTACAGTGATGAAGATATCAAAAGGCATAACAAATATCAACAGCATCGTTCTTTTTTTATACAAAAAATAAAAAAAAACTCAAATAACGTTATCATTTTGACAGTTCTTTATCTTACGGTCGTTTCTTATAGCCAGTTTATTGGAAGTGTTTCAAAACCTTTATTAATGTGAACAAAATCATTTAAAAATCAAAAGGAATTTTCAGAGTTTCTTGCATGTTATGGAATTAATGCATGAAATTAAGATTTGAGTCTGTTTTGACTCGGTTCTTATTCAGATGTACAGTAATGAAATCACAAAAACCTGAACTATCAAAGATAAAGCATTCGTCTCATTAGGTGTGAGATAAAAAATTTTTGTTACAATGGTTTTGTTTTTGTGAAGTCGATAGAAATCAATAACATAAATGTATCATTTCTTTCAAAATGTGTCAACTTATTTGCATCCCATTTTTTCAAATAATCGTATAAACTTGCTTATCATTTTTTTCCTTGCTCATTTCATAGCTTATAGATTAAATAAACACACAGAATAACACACAGAATAATAAGTATCGCCTGTCTCCTAACGTATACATTTTTTAACAACACTACATGTATCAGTATGAATCAAAACAACCGAATTGAAGCCTTACGTGACTCGATATTTAGAAAGAAGAGATTTTACGCAATTTTCTTTTGGAACGAAAAAAATCATTCAGAATCATAACGAGCTACATGAAAGAGATTTAAGGATTCCGTATAAAGAGGAAATATCGAAACGATCTACCAACAGAGAATGCCTATGAAAATGTCCAACATGTGAAAGCTTTAAATTTATAAACAGATACCGACTTCTAAAATGTTATCTAAATGTTCTATATCAGTGCCGCCTATAATTTTGTGTCTGAAGACTGTTTGACAATGGACAAAAGTTTTCGAAATTGTATCGCACACTTGACAGAGTTGCGATTGTCGGAATGTCAATAAGCGCAATGCTCAAGACGGCAAAACGAGAAAGTTAAAGGCAATGGTGTTTGCTGCATGTGTCATTTTCAGAGAAACAAATTTTGTGAATTTTGTTCATTTGAATCGATAAAAATTAACTCCAATATTTATTTCAATTTAACCTTTACAGTCGTAGTATTTCTACTTGAGAAGCAGGTGAACAATAAATCACGTTTCAAGTGAAATTGAAATGCCTTGTTACTTCAAGATGTTGGTAACATCCTCATTTAATAGGGAGCAGAGACAATGTGTTCCTACTAATATTATTTATATCACATTTTGATTATATATCACCAAAAGGCATCACAATTACAATGTCATTTTCGTTTTTATGCAGAACTAACAAAATCAAAAAAATATTTATAGGCAACGAAATTCTTATAGGCAAGATGCGCATATATTTTATTCCATTAGTTTAAGACATTTAGAATAACCGAAATATATATGCACAGTCTTACAGTAATGATAACCTTTTTCTTCTTTTCCTTTATCCTTTACATTTACAGTAATACAATCATTTATGAAAGTAAGAATAAAAAAGGAAGCTGAGTGGGGTTTTTTTAAACTAAATAAGTGTATCGACAATATATCATAGAATTACTTTTAAAATTGTTAAATAAGGTCAATTGGGATTCCACATGTAAATTTGACAAATCTACTTTCTGAACAAGTGGCAAAACAATTATTGCGTTTTAACACCACTACGTTTTCAGACGTTTTTGTTCAACAAGAGAAAAAACATTCATCGACAGGAGTTCCCCTGTGTTGCTGCAATTAAATGGTGTTTGGTGATGCCTTTTATTGAATGACAGAATTCCTAGCTGATGTTCGTTTTCATATTTTTTGCACTGTGGTCAATCTTGTGGAATAATCTTCCTGATTACTTAACCCATTACTTCATATACACGCCTTTTAACGCCTTTTTCACCCCCCCCCCCTTTTTGTTGTCTCAAATGATGAAAAAATGCCTTATTTAGGCCCCAAACACTTGTTTTTGTTTGAGAAATGTTGTTAAAAAAAGTGACCTCTTTTTCGGCGCGGCCCCCCAACCAAAAGATACATCAGGGGGTTGCCAGAAGGGGGATGTGCCCCCTTCTGTTTGGGGGGTTTGAAGGGGGGCGGAGTCCCCCTCATCGCCAAGAAAATTTTGGACTTGTGAGAGGCTGTAAATGACCCCAGATTGATCATAAGGTAACGTGTAACCAACGCTGAAAAGCATTTGACTCTATCTCAATCCATTGAGAAGTTGCAGCACTTTGAAATCAATTTTGATGGAAAAAATCAACGCAAAATAGTGATTTTTGGCAATTTTGAGATGTCCCCTCGTTGCCATGGTAACAGAAAATTTAAGCCTGAGCATGTTGTTGCAAGGGCAATGGTCCAGTCAACATTTGTGCCAAGTTTGATTAGTGTTGAAGCAGTTTTTATATTATTATAGCAATTTGAACTTGTAACGGGAGACTTTTCAATGAAAACAGCCATTTTTCACAAAATGCTCATGAAGCAATGGGTTAATGAAAAAAATAAAAAAATCTACAAAACAACAATTTTTCTTCAAATTTATATGACAGGCCATGTTTAAACATGAAAAAACGCGATTTAGGGTAATTTCAAGTATTTTCATCATTTTCTGTAAACCCATTACTTCATATACACGCCTTTTAACGCCTTTTTCACCCCCCCCCTTTTTGTTGTCTCAAATGATGAAAAAATGCCTTATTTAGGCCCCAAACACTTGTTTTTGTTTGAGAAATGTTGTTAAAAAAAGTGACCTCTTTTTCGGCGCGGCCCCCCAACCAAAAGATACATCAGGGGGTTGCCAGAAGGGGGATGTGCCCCCTTCTGTTTGGGGGGTTTGAAGGGGGGCGGAGTCCCCCTCATCGCCAAGAAAATTTTGGACTTGTGAGAGGCTGTAAATGACCCCAGATTGATCATAAGGTAACGTGTAACCAACGCTGAAAAGCATTTGACTCTATCTCAATCCATTGAGAAGTTGCAGCACTTTGAAATCAATTTTGATGGAAAAAATCAACGCAAAATAGTGATTTTTGGCAATTTTGAGATGTCCCCTCGTTGCCATGGTAACAGAAAATTTAAGCCTGAGCATGTTGTTGCAAGGGCAATGGTCCAGTCAACATTTGTGCCAAGTTTGATTAGTGTTGAAGCAGTTTTTATATTATTATAGCAATTTGAACTTGTAACGGGAGACTTTTCAATGAAAACAGCCATTTTTCACAAAATGCTCATGAAGCAATGGGTTAATGAAAAAAAAAAAAAAATCTACAAAACAACAATTTTTCTTCAAATTTATATGACAGGCCATGTTTAAACATGAAAAAACGCGATTTAGGGTAATTTCAAGTATTTTCATCATTTTCTGTAAACCCATTACTTCATATACACGCCTTTTAACGCCTTTTTCACCCCCCCCCTTTTTGTTGTCTCAAATGATGAAAAAATGCCTTATTTAGGCCCCAAACACTTGTTTTTGTTTGAGAAATGTTGTTAAAAAAAGTGACCTCTTTTTCGGCGCGGCCCCCCAACCAAAAGATACATCAGGGGGTTGCCAGAAGGGGGATGTGCCCCCTTCTGTTTGGGGGGTTTGAAGGGGGGCGGAGTCCCCCTCATCGCCAAGAAAATTTTGGACTTGTGAGAGGCTGTAAATGACCCCAGATTGATCATAAGGTAACGTGTAACCAACGCTGAAAAGCATTTGACTCTATCTCAATCCATTGAGAAGTTGCAGCACTTTGAAATCAATTTTGATGGAAAAAATCAACGCAAAATAGTGATTTTTGGCAATTTTGAGATGTCCCCTCGTTGCCATGGTAACAGAAAATTTAAGCCTGAGCATGTTGTTGCAAGGGCAATGGTCCAGTCAACATTTGTGCCAAGTTTGATTAGTGTTGAAGCAGTTTTTATATTATTATAGCAATTTGAACTTGTAACGGGAGACTTTTCAATGAAAACAGCCATTTTTCACAAAATGCTCATGAAGCAATGGGTTAATGAAAAAAATAAAAAAATCTACAAAAACAACAATTTTTCTTCAAATTTATATGACAGGCCATGTTTAAACATGAAAAAAACGCGATTTAGGGTAATTTCAAGTATTTTCATCATTTTCTGTGAACCCATTACTTCATATACACGCCTTTTAACGCCTTTTTCACCCCCCCCCTTTTTGTTGTCTCAAATGATGAAAAAATGCCTTATTTAGGCCCCAAACACTTGTTTTTGTTTGAGAAATGTTGTTAAAAAAAGTGACCTCTTTTTCGGCGCGGCCCCCCAACCAAAAGATACATCAGGGGGTTGCCAGAAGGGGGATGTGCCCCCTTCTGTTTGGGGGGTTTGAAGGGGGCGGAGTCCCCCTCATCGCCAAGAAAATTTTGGACTTGTGAGAGGCTGTAAATGACCCCAGATTGATCATAAGGTAACGTGTAACCAACGCTGAAAAGCATTTGACTCTATCTCAATCCATTGAGAAGTTGCAGCACTTTGAAATCAATTTTGATGGAAAAAATCAACGCAAAATAGTGATTTTTGGCAATTTTGAGATGTCCCCTCGTTGCCATGGTAACAGAAAATTTAAGCCTGAGCATGTTGTTGCAAGGGCAATGGTCCAGTCAACATTTGTGCCAAGTTTGATTAGTGTTGAAGCAGTTTTTATATTATTATAGCAATTTGAACTTGTAACGGGAGACTTTTCAATGAAAACAGCCATTTTTCACAAAATGCTCATGAAGCAATGGGTTAAGAAAACATACTGGACATAAAACCAAAACAACTGTCCAAAATATCATAACTCAGAAATGAAAAAATACATTACATATCTTATTCTTCTCATTTTAAACATTACAAATAATAACATATCTAAATTGTCCTATTTAATATAAATTTCTTTTAACATGAACACATCATTTTTATCTCTTAAACTCTGCTAATTTTGTATATTATATATTGTGTAAATTTTCTTCAGCGCTTTTTATTTCCTGACATATTTTGTAGTAAATATTGTCACTCTTCTATGTACCACAACATTAGTATAGATATTGGCGTTTAATTAAATACGAGTAGTTTCAAGTTTCAGGAAGAAAAGAAAATTGTCACAAAATGGAAACCTATTTACGATTATTTCACATCACTGATAATAGCCCCAGAGATATTAACCTTAATAAAGCATTGGAAATTGAAAGCCATTTCTCATTTTCATGTTCATGAAATCGTTATTTTTATACTTGATAGATTGTCGACGCGAACAAAATAGTCTCAGGCGAATAAATGTTAGCAAAGAAATGTATTCTCAAGATACTAACAAATCATTGAAAAAGCGCGGTATATTTGATGACTTTAAAAACTTTTGGTGACATATAATTTACAATCAATAGCTACAATTGTGTTTTGCAAATCGTTGTTTAACGTTTATGACGTAATCAGCAGTATTTTTGTGGATAAAACAATTGCCTTATTTAGTTTATGTATCTGAATCCCACTTAACCAAGGAGCAATTTTAACAACACATCTCGTTTCCCTGTACTTATTTTCAAATATATAATGCTTAAATATGACATTTTATAAAAAGATTATTGCCACACAGTGTCTATATAATTTTAAATTGAACTTGTTATATACACAGTTGATATGTCACATTTTATGGCAATTGATAGAAAAAGGAATACCTACACTTGACCTGTAAAAGAGACTTCGGCTTCCCGTGCGTAGTTTATGCGTTTTTTTTTATTCAAATTAGACAGATTCTGTATGAATTTCCCACATTTTAATTATTTTTAAAGGTGAGCATAGTATATCTTTAAGGTGACATAATGAAATGTTATGTTAAAGAGAGAAGGTTAAGAAGATATTAATAATTTCTATTTATTTGTTTATTTCATTAATTAACTAGTTTATTTATTTATTTAATTATTCATTTCTTTATTTCTTTCTTTATTTATTTATTACATCTTTAATAAAGTTATTGCGACATAAAAGCCAGTACTGACGAGTTGATCATCTTGTTTTGAAATTAAAGGATATTCTTATGCGTTTAAACAAATAATGTATGAATAAGACAGACACATGCACCTCATTCTATACTTTAATGCATAACACTTCTATCAAAAGATTTGGTTGTCATAAAACCAAAGTTGCCAAATTGAAATTGGTTTGAAAAAAAAATACATTATACACACTATATATTCTTAAAAAGAGTGTATGATTTGAAAACAGTATTCTTAATAATTAACCCTTATTTTTACAAGAATACCTTTTTAATATTTTGAAAATAAATAAGATGCAACAACTGACAATGTATGGTCAAAACAAAATCATAAAGAAAATTTCAATAAAGACGATAATATTATATCAATTAAAATATGGAACGCAATTTCATGTTTCTTTGCAAGACAACGTATCTTTTAATTGAGACACAACGATATAATTAAATTGTGCCCTTGCTCTCCAGCATTATTGGTAGTCCTTCAAATAGTTATTTAAAAATGTAACAATGCATAAGTTCTGGTGAAAACACTACCGTTTGTTTGTTTGCCCTTGAACGACATGCTTTCATTTTTTTTATTTTCGTTTTGAACGACGTCATAGTCACTATAGTCACAAGGGCTTATTAGCCTAAACCAGACTGTTGTTGTTTACATGTGGATTTTGAAATAAAATTCTTCTTCTATGAACTAATTCTCATAAGAAGTAAATTAAATGTCATTTCATTTTCATACAATATAAATACAATCAAGTTTCAACGGTTTTAATTTATTAGACATCAATCTGAACAAATATACTCCACTCGTGCACCTGTTTAATTTTTCCGAAGCAGACAATTATACAAAACTAAAGAATAATATATGTTACCGTGACGATATAAACGTGCGCATGCTGAGTATAATATTCACAATATTTCAGAGCAATATCAGCTTTAAAATATTTTATTATTTTTCTTCAAAAATTTTTTACACTAGTCTTATACAATAAATTTACTTAAAATAGTTTAACCTCATAAAATAACATTGGTTTCCATTACACGTAGCACGACGTATTTTTCACATTATTTGCAGTTTTGAAGTATTATTTGCCGTCGGACACGTGCCATGCTAAGGTGTTATTACTAAACTCGTTGGTCTTTTTTTTTCTTTGTAAAAGAGATATGAAAGTTTTCAGTTGTTGAATTTTAATACATATTCTTTTTGCAATTTATATGAATATACATACGGTGACCATGCAAACTAGTCATATGATAAACGCATTTTTACTTTAAAAACATATTTTAGAGGTTGTAATTATTTTTGCTAAATTAATTATACATTTCCATACATAAAATCAATACTTTCCAATAGAAGTGTAAGATGGGGTTTAATTTTAGTATTCAGAAATTAAAAAATCTTTAGATAAGTATAACACCATAGTATCCTTGTCTTTCTTTTGCATTGTACTAACCAAATCAATGCAAGAAACGAAACCCAAACAAGAACCGTCTACCTTCAAGGGGAATTTCTGTAAATCTAATCGATTTTTATATTGTTATAACATATTTTAATATGTTATCATGAACAACAGTTTATTGTTACTGTGCAAGCGAAACATTTTTTTTTAAGCAAACGCAAAAGTTTGTTAATACTTAACAGTGGTATCTTTAACGTAATGAGATCCTTACACACTACTGGCGTTTGTCCCTGAGATGTTATTATAGCTTCAATAATTATTCTTTATTACACAGTTTCCTGATTTTTCATATTTGGGAAAGGAATTGGCATCATTCTGGTACGTCATCAATAGCTGTCAGGCTTGATAACATTTTCAGATGAAAATATCTCAAATAATATTTTCATTTTCTTTTACTGCAAAACACTTGTCGAAAAAAAGACATATTTTGTTATAAGTACAGATAGATGTTTTTGGAAAGGAAAACAGAACTAGTACGGTAATTTGAAATAAACATTCTTATGATAAAAACATGTATATATTAAAAAAATTGTAATTTTATTATAAAAACATTGATAACATACTTATCGGTCAAAGTCTTACAGTATTTTATCTTCGAAGTACTGAAATATAACAAAACGAATAAACAACTTTTTATTTGATATTTGTCGTAATTTGTTGCCATGAAAAGTAATATATAAAAGCTAACATAATATAAAATAAATATCAATATAATATGCTTATTTGACCTTACTTGAAGTACGACCTAAGATCCTAGGAGTTTCTCAGGTACTGTTCTGACAGGTTATTATGTTGAATAAATTATCTTTGTCTATTTATATCGGCTACTGCATTAGTAACGCTTTAGATAATTGTTAGTTTATGTACAGTATTGGTAAGTGAATCAATCATCCGTTCGCGTGTGCACAATATGAGTTGAACAAAGTAAAATGGTATTTTGAAACGGGGTAAGCAGTTATGAAGCATGATTATTACAAAAATACATCAAAAGACACATTCAAACATCAGGCATTATATCATAAGAGTGACTGAACATGTTTTCAATTATGAATAATGGAAAAGATCTCATTTAAAAAGAAAACTTGTATAAGAAAAAAAAACTAAAATTACCACAAACACAACAATTATGCCGTGGTGAATGATCTTTAAGGATCGGATACATTAAATGAAACAACAATGTGACAAGCGAGGTTTTACGCACGCGTAAAATTGTCAGAAATGGTCAGCTCTGCACTACATTCCTTTAGAAGCGCCAAATAAAATGCTATAAAATGTCTGTTGAGATCTACGCAGTTTTCGGCACGGAAAATCCACTTGGACCGTACCAGTTCTCGTTTATATTGTTACAGGAGGGTACCTGTAGCCAATGTCGTAGAGGAAAACATATATTGTTTAAGCTCTAAATGTTTCAACAAGAGGAATAAATCTTTATGGCATTTGCCGTGCGGCAAATGACGGTCGTACCGGCATATAGTACAACCTTTCCTTTCGCCATTTTGTAAAGGGGATGGTACAATTTCGGACAGGATGTAGATTTTGTATAATAATCATGTTCAGGTTTTTATTTTTTTTATTTATTTATTTATTTATTACATTGTGGTCGTGTTATATAGAATACACATTTGTTGTTTGACAGATAAGTGTTTCATTACTTTAATACGTTTTGAAGTATTAATTGCTGCAGATTTCTTTTTTGTTATTTCTTGTCAATATTGTGTTATCTATATGAACCGTATACATTTAAAATTTATAAATGAATATGGAAATTCTAATTTGCTGTTCAATTTCTTACAGGATGTAGATTTTGTAAAATACTCATGTTCAGGTTTTATTAATAAATTGTGGTCAAAAGCCCTTCACCCCTGCTTGATATATGAATGAATAACGTGTTTTCCTTGATTTCAAAATGGCAAGGCACGCCATGGCTCACATTTAAATGTGGCTGAAACCCTTCCAACATAACAGATTTGATACAAATTGGTGGTGTAAGGATCAATAGTTAATTTCTTTTTGTGATGAAATAGTATGTGAACAGACATTTTTGTTTGATTGCATTATTAATTCATTTATACAAATCTTCTTATAGATATTGTTTATCTCCATGTGGTGCTTTTTCAAATTTCGCCACTAGCCATTTTTGTTGTAACTGTAATCTATAAGGAACGAAGTTAGCATCTGTTCTCGGGTCTTTCTTCGCTATATTTTATTATTAGATAATTTATAATATAAAATACTCTTAAAGTTATGTGACTCATGGCCATTACTACCATTCTAAAATAAATAAGTTTTCATCTTTAATAAATATGATTGTTTTGTGAAATATTTCCCTTTGTAACCAATAATTGTACCAGGAACCTGACATCACTTGTCTTATTTATATATAAACAGTGCTGAATAGCTCGTAATCTTTGACCATTAATTATTTATATACATATTAGTTAAACGATATATAAACAATGCATCAGACCCATTACAAAATATAATCAAGATAAAAAGCACACGTGTGATATTATAATTGATAGTATTTAATATTTCTAAGTGAGATATTAACATTGTATAATACCACCAGAAAAAGCTTTTAACCAGTTTAACGTGATTGAGTGATTGTCTATCAAAATGTTTGACGCGTTTAATGTCATATACAAACACTGATTTCTAAAAGACTAATTTAAGAGTTCTTAAACAGCTCCTGACTTCTGTTTGGTGCTTACCAAAGGTTTTAGTAATAATGACGCACACTGACAGAGTTGCGATAGTTGGAAATTTGGACAACTTTCAGACAAAGAGACTTGTTCAACATATTTCTACTTCCACATATAAAAATCATATAGAAATAATATTTACGATTAAAATCAGCTTTATCTTTTTTCGTACTTTTTATTCATAGTGATGTGAAATATCTACGTAGAGTGGAAGAGGAAATGCATATTAGGATAGACATTTGCGTTTCAAAAACGCTTTATTCGCTATTCCGATTAATTTTGAATGAATAAAATAATTCATCCCGTGTATCGTACATATTAAAGATTTATGCTACGATATGATTTTTATCACCGTTAATAATTTGGCAATAAGATATTGTTTTTAGTAGAATTTTAAGTGTGTTTATACATTTACAGCTTTTTTTACAAGTATTTTCTGTCATGTCATTTCCTGTTCCTTCAAGCTTCATAAAAAATCTTATATTACACTTTGGTATAGTCTTTTCTATACGTAGTCATGATCACCTCATTTCCTACCCATTATTATGACTTTTATTACTTACTACATTTCCAAGGCATGAAATAAAAAACAATTACCGTATATTCCCGGGAGAAAAATGAAGATCTAGTATCCACTCACGCATTGTTTTATATTAGTTTTTTTCAATATCTAACATTTGGTCTTTAAACTTTATTTAAAAAAATATGGCATGTGTCTTCGTTATGAGAGAGTCGTGTAATAAACAGACTATATAACATTTTACCTCTAGTAATTTCCTGATGATATTAATTTTGTTCTTAATCTTAAAATCTAATATTTATTGAATTGTGCTGAGTGACAATTTTTTCTGCAAATATTGAATATGTGATATAACATTCACAGTAATGAAGTAATCAAAAGATATTACAAGTATCTACAGCGTCGGTTTTGTTTTTGTTACAAAATAACAAAATCAAATTTCGTTTTCATTTTGGCAGCTCTTGTCTGTAGTTTGGAACCTGATTACAAAGATGTGTAAATTTGTCCTCCTTCGATTTACAATACTGTCGATAATGTAAGTAATAATTTGCTGTAAAGAACTAACCAGTAATGAACAGTTATGTACAGCCAATTCTTATAACAAATTTATAGGAAGAGTTTTCAAATCTATTATAAATAAACAAAATCATAAAGAAGGAAAAGTCAGGATCTCTTTATTGTTTGGCATTAAATATAAAGTTTAATTTTTTATCAGCACTACATGTATCATTATGAATCGAATTGTTCATGAAAATATTTAACAAACGAAGACTTTCACGTCATATACAGATACTGATTTCTAAAAGGCTTACCAAAATATTCTTTTTCAGATTATTTAATTGCGTGTCTGAAGTCTGCTTAACAATGAACACAAGTTTTCTTAATTCTATTGCACATTGACAAAATTGCGATAGCCGGAAATAATGGCAATTTGCCAGAGCAAAGAGACTTTGATAAGAATACTAATTTCACTGAAATTCTAAATGAAAATGTGTGGATTTTTATGCATTCAGCATGATTTTTAATGAATGTAATTAAAAACATATAGTAAAATATTAAAAAAGAATACAATAATAATGCATATATCGATACTAAAACTTGATGATATTTCTCAATTTTGATACGGTGATAGTTTAATATTTCATGTACTAGACATTAATCAAGTTATGATTTTGAAGTCATTATCACGGAACGGGAATTTTCATGACCAATTACGTTTACGGAGAAAGCTTTGCTATTCCGAAATTTTAAATTTTATTACTTTTAATGACGTTTGGTTCTCTTTCTTATAAAAGGGAAATAAACAAACCTACTTTAGCTAAAATCATTTCAATAAACAATACAGGGGAAAGAAACTTGATTTTTATAACGATGTTAACCCTTACTTGTACAGTATGGCAATCTATTATGAACGTAGAAATCGTAGTCAAACAAAGCGAAACGAAACAAAATGAGAGCCACTTATAAATCTAATACCACTAACTTATATTGACATTTAACGTAACGTCCGAATTATATGCAATAAGTTAAAAATATCCGCTTTGAATTAGTTATATTTCTTTGATAACTTGATAACTAAGGACGAATTCACACCCAGAAAATCATTACGGGTTATGTTTCTAAATATCTCGGCGTAATATATATCTTAGAAATGAAACAAACACTGATGTTTTTATGTCATTGCTTCATATTTTATTTCTGTGACAAAATTAGATGTGTTAAGTCAATGATCAATGTAAATGTGTCGTTTCTAAAAACAGATAATCTTAAAGGTCGCTTAGTGTATTGCACTTTTTATATACACGTTCAAATACGGTTATACATCAAAGAAGCGTTTGATATAACTGAAGTTATCAGTCTTCATAAAGTCAGTTTACTCAAAACTTCAGAGAGTAGGCATGGTGATTAAAAGAGCTTTTACAGAAGACAGGAACGTGAGAAAAAAAATACATATTTTCTAATGAACTTGTTATCCACGCTATAACGCTCATTGAAATATTTTCGAAGAGCATATCCATTTTCTATGAAACGCATTTCTTACAATTAAAGGTTTGTAAATGTACAATATTGAAGAAGCGACATTTGCAGCTACAATAACTTCAATCATACTGAATATACAAGTTTACCTTTAAAATTTAGTTTTACATTTTTACCTTTAAAGCGTTGTTTCTTGTAAACGTGTATCGACAAAATCTCATCCAAATATTTATTTTCAATTGCTCAATTTGGAATTGAATACCCGTATTTATTTGACAAAACTACTAAGTGCCAAATAGATTTCTGCGTTTCACTCCAATTCAAAATGGTTCCGTTCAACAACAGAAAAAACATTCAGCGACATGACTTATGGCGCTATGGGTCAACGCTTGTTTCCTTATCTACCCATTGACATAGACATCCAAACAATAAGGATCTGTTAAATAATTAGAAATCATAGAACAATTACATTCATTTAGTGCAGAAACAGATATATATAACAGAAAGATACTTCAATTGCGCATCATACTGTTTTTACATGCATATGTTTCGAAACGCTGAACAGACACGTGACATTACATATTGCTTATTTAACTTCTCCGCTGAATGAAGTATGTAAGTACTGGGTACAGACCTTTTTCGTTCACTGATTATCGTCCAGCTGAATATTATACGTCAGTTTAATAACAGATGCACATGCCTATATCTTTATCAACTTTTCTCATGAAGGAAATACGTTTATCATACAAGGATGCCCTGACATTTCACTTTCTTGTCAATCTACGAATAGTATCATGCAAGCAGAGAGATTTCTTTATAAATCTAATAATGCAATACATTAAAAAATCCAAACTCACCAAGATTAGTTAATGAATTATAGGTGAAAACTGTTTCTTTTTTAATTTGATTTTTTTGTTTGGAATGGCAATTTTGTATGACTGTGATTAAAATTATCTGATCAAATGAATAGTATGGAAATGTAACCAAAGTCAAAAAATTAAAATTTTGTTTTCTATGCGAACCAAATCATTCGTATTCACATCTCTTGTCTAAATGTACTTATTGTCATTAAATAAATAATAACATGACACGTTTATGACAATTAGATATGAAATGGCTTTGGCTTTTCCAGTAATGGATAAAACTTATATGTTGAGCGTTCAAATAAAAAGAAAAAGGAAACAAATGACAAAAAAAAACACTAATTCAAGACCACGACCTATATCTGTAATAACTCTTATAGTATTTCATAAAATTAACACTAAAATTGATCAATTATGGAACGGCAAAATAATAAACTAATACAGGGAAAACGAAATATTTTAACACATAGTTCTTTTCAATAATAACGTAAATCAAACATTTCGTTTAATTCATTAAATGTTCTTTATACTTATCATATTATAAAAAAAGAGTAGAAGAAAATATCTAAAAGATCGTATTTCTCATACGAAGTCCTTAACGTCAAACACAGACACTTGTTTCTTTGAGGCTCTATCAGTTCCAATAATTGCATGTCAATGGACATCGGATTTCGCAGTTTTACTTTTGTTCAAGGTCACTTAATAACAAATTGTGAAAGTCAGAAGTCAGAAGAATCAATACGGGCAGCGCTTCATACGAAGAATGAATGTAAAATTAGAACGGGATATTTACTGATTTAAGGAAGATGAACATCGACATTCTGAAAGATACACAAAAAGGAATGACAATAATAATAATAATAATAATAATAATAAATAATAATGATAATAATGATAATAATAATAATAATAATAATAATAATAATAATAATAATAATTATAATAATGATAATAATGATGATGATGATAATAATAATAATAATTATAATAATAATAATAAACATAAACCACAAAAAATATCTAACAACAAGAAACAAATCATTATCCATAATCTGATTTAAATTGTCATTATTGTAAAGATATACATAAAGACGTGATTATACTATTTTATACTGTTTTAACTTACATTTATCAACTTTAAATTTTAATATTACGGTAAAGTATAGATTTCTATGTTAGTTGTCATTAACAACGTGTTGCCAATCTGTTTTCGTGGCTTTTATTGCGTACAAAATATCTAAAGCATAAAGAAATGTGAACACTACAAAGGTGTGGTAATAATACATTCGCTATTGAAAATTTGTTTGAGAAATTGAAAAAAAAATCTTTTTCCTCAAAAATAGATCTTTTCATGAAATTTGTTCAAAAATATGTCTTGTGTAAATCATCCTTATCATATTAAGAAACCCAAAGGGCAAGTCATTTACTGTACTTAAAGAGTATGTTTAATATGGTCTAAAGTGGTCGTATAGTAAATAAAAAATGTTTTTCATGGTTAACATAATTATAGAAAAGAACGGAAGGCATGTTGCTTCGCATTTACAACCAAATCTTAAATCTGCTTTGAAATGTGGTCCGATTTTTTCGACTTGGAACTAGTGCCAGAATTGGCAATTGTAGAAAATGTAAGATTTACGCCATCAATAATAACGATATACACATATTAAGGCAGGACTTTGCCTTCCGTACTCCCGGTTGAAGTAAACCTGACTTTTTAATCATGGCGTATATCAGATAATGCAAGAAAACGAAATAGCTTGCAACTGAAGCCCGCTCTAATACAAACAATTTCCGAGGTTATACAAAGTGTTTGATAAAACGGCTCATATACTGATATATAATATTCTGTGGCAAACTTATATTTCCCCCGTAGCAGGTGCATATCAAAAAGAAATAAGTACAGAAATTAAATACTTACGGCTATTTTCTTTTCCTATCGAGCAATATTTGTCTTGAAAATGGTGTCATGGTCAAGTGGTTTTGTTACACTGAGCTTTACACAAGAAGACGTAAATAAATTCCTATGTAAATATGTTTAAATTAGGTAACCTTCTCCCTTCGTGGAACCAATATTGACCCCGCAGGTATGATTTATATGACGTTGTATTAGGTGATGCTACATATCTAATATATATGGAGTTTCGGAGAATATTTGTACGGCATGTTTGCTATATAAGACTATGTAAACTTAGAGTCCCATACGGACATGATTGAGCAAGTTGCTAATTCACAGTTAATCGTTAAAGTGACATCATTAAAAAAATGAATTTCGCCATAATTTGTTCAATTATGCAAAAATATAATCAATAATCATCGTTACCCACGGACATTTCTATAAATATCGTTCGAAATGAATGCGGAACGTTCAATTTTTAAAACAAGTGTGACATAAAATGAAGGTAGATTTTGTATTTTATCCTTTTTACATTTTTCATTTTCAATTCATTATCAATTTTTGGTCAATCACAACTATAACAGCCAATCTCTTGAAATAAATTTCTAGTTTAACTCATCTTAACAGCAAGGTATGAACATAATTAATTGGCCGCCTCATTGCAAATAATTTTGACCTTTTGAACACATCATTCCTTTAGATTTGCCCTGTTTAGATTGATTTTAACTTCACAATAGATTCAGTTTTGACCAGTTTGAAACAAAAATTTTGACTACGTTTTTGTTTTATTCTCTACACTTTGGTATCTTCTCTTAGGGACATTTGTAAGTTGCTTTTCTTGATGCAATGTCTTCAGTAGCGTACGTGACAAATAGAAAAAATATTTAAAATCTGTGAGATTGCCAAAATACCTGGCCAGTTTGCATAAATTTTAACTTTATTGTCAGTGACTATCTTTGTTGTCTGTTGATTTTAACGTCTGTCAGATATGAAGCAGCGGCTGACGTACATCATTTCATTTTTTTTTAGTTTATTTTCAATTTCAATGTTTGGTTTTTATTAACTCTATCTTTTTTATACTACTTTAGAATGATCAATTTTTATAACTGCATCATTTATTGTCTTGTGATTTTATAAAATAGAAACTAATGGTAGTATTTGAAAAAAAAACAACAACAACAGCAACAACTTTATATTAAAACATATTTATAAATAACAAGATACGCGGTGAATGTACGATGATATTGTCAATAAATTCTTTAGATGTCTGATTGTCAAAGTATTAATATGAATACAATATAATTTGTTCCAAACGTTTTTTCTTTATCGCTGTATCAATTTTGCATATTTCACAAATTTAACCCGTGTTATTGGAGCAAAGTAAATCCAGCTTGAAGTCAATTCTGACATTTTCAATTTATATTTCTCCAGTGTTAATCAGATATAACCAAAGTTTATTGGCATGTCTTTTTCGCTTGGTTGCTTGCCTGATGCAATAATCAAATTAGGTATTAGTCTTTTGCCTGCAATATTGGCACTGGATTTAGCATCATTTTGAAATCATGTTTGTTATGCACTTGATAAATTTGGTCAATATAATTCCATACTATCAGTACAACAACTTGAGAATGGTAAGTTTTAATGAATCAAGATAATTACTAAGGCGCGGTACTACACACCCGATTAAAATTTGTTTACGTAATCAAAAAGATGATATTTTATAAAAAGGGACCCATTTACAACGCTTATATTTATATAATACCTAGTAACCCCAGGACTAGATTATATTTACCTTAATTACATGATAAATAAACCTTTTGTAGTGATCTTATATGTTTGAAATCTTCGAGTTGTAAGTTTTCAATTATTCACGAACATATAAATTTATATTAAAAAAGTATCCGATTTTGACACAGAAATTGTAATACACTAACTTTATTTTCAGTATGCAAGTTCAACTTTAAAAGGTAAAACATATATTGATATGACATTCCGCACCATAACTGGCTGACTGTTTAAAAAGCTTGAACATTATTTGGTACACATGATTATCATTATTATTACAATGTACAAAGCCTAGCATCTACGACACTACTCCAAAGGCTAATGTCAAACAGTTCAAAAATTAAAAGAAATCAATACTATTTTTATGTCACTTCGTATCTTATTGACTATTGCGAAGGTTTTTTGTAACACAAATAATCACCAACACGTCCCAAAGTACAGAGCTGAGTGCAAGCGACATTAAGATGCATTGATGTCAAATATTCTGGTTAATAACCGTATGACTTTCTTTTTTTTCCAAAAATTATTTATACCAAATAATTACCATCAAAATGTGTCAACGATGTACATTGACCAACAATCCAAATGTCAAGGCCGTCAAGGGTTACAAAATCTACATTTATGCCAACTGCGAAAGAAGGTAATGGTGCCCAAAAATGGTTTGATTAGAAATGCATCTGAATAAGATACATGTTATTGTTTACTTCTGTTAAAATTTGCGAGTTCAATCAAGCCGAAAGTGCATCATTTTAAATTTTACCGCGGAGCAACATTGAGAGGGTTTTCGACGAAATAGTGTCCATGCAAACTTGTATAGTCTGGAAAAGCTACATCAAATGTAGTTAATTTAAATTGAAGTGTAACCATTTAAAAGATTGCTTCAAAACATAAGAAAACAGTGGTTTACGATACAAAAACAGTGGTATGATAATAAGATTCTGTCTGTTAAGAAGTAAATCTAAAAGTCAGTTTTTGAAATTCTCGAGATGACTATGTGTATTAATATTAAATACATTTATAGGTAACACATTTTGTCTTTCAATTAAGATTTAATATAACTTTAATATTTGATTTGACTTCTGATCTCTTGTACACACACATTTAAAACATCTCTTGGAAGTATCAAAAGCAACATATGTATAGAAAAATTGCACAAGAGGGAGCATAAAAATTTCAAACATCCCTCACGCCCCTAACATCGGCTTGAGCGGTACTCAATTTCCAAGTTATCTTCGATAATGTAAAACGAATGTATATATTTGACATCCAAAGGAAAATAAAATAGAGAAAGTAAGAATCCCTAAAGAAAGCATAACACGGCAAAATTGAAAATGTTGCAGGCTCGGTTTGATTGAGCCTGTTCATGGACGGTACAGTCAAGTGCAAACTACCGTCCACGCCCCCTCGCACCGGCTTATACATAATTCAATATTTAACATGAACTGGTACAATGTTGAATTTTGAAGCATCCGCAAAGTCTGTTTCGGTACAACTATGATTGAAAATATGTCTGACAACCATTTTTTAATTTAAATATGCCCACTGATGTACATTTATAAACAATTCCGACTCAATGTCAACAGGTTGTCATTTTGTACTTTCGGTTTCTACAACTATAATGATAAATATATAAATAATGTATTGATTACTTTTGTATCTATGAATTTACTTATTTTAAGTAGACTTTTACCTTAAATATTTGAAATAAACTTGTAAAAACCCGTTATTGCTAGTGACAAGCCTACAATTTCGTACTCTTAATACATTTAATTTATAAATAACGAGTTTCTGTGGTATCCCTATTGCAGACAATAAAAGGTAATTTGCGATATTCCGACATATATTATAAGCTTTTATATTATTTTATAGAGTAAGAAACTCTATGTATATTATTACTTTTATTGTTATATGACAAATTAAGAGTTAATATCTTGAAAATTAATTCACTTATACACTTGTATTCTCATTTTACAAGAGAAACTAAAATTTAATTAGAAATTCTCAGGTAAAATTTGAATAGATTCGATTTCACAAAACAATATATTTATAAAATCACAATACTTTGTTCGCATTATTTCAGAAAAGAGGAAATACCACTTTGAAGCAACAATTGATATTAATACTTAATTTCAATCAAAAGTTTAGCAATATGCTCTCCAATAAAATTTCATTTGCTGCGAAATTCTTTAAAGATAAAATTAAAAAATTACAAACTTTACATTATTTCATTGACAAATTCGTTCATGGCTTTAAAAGACTCTGTAACACCGCACTTTGGGGTCAAAAGCACTTTGGGTCCGGCCCAAAGTGCGTTACGTACTTTTGGGTCCATCCCAAAAGTGCACTTTGGGGTCATACATTTATAGATACAACTGTATTTTAAAATTATATCTTGTAGTTAATGCCAATTGTGAACTAAAAATAAGAAAATGTATTTAGTCGGCTAACAATAGCAGACGATATATTATTTAAATTTGCAGTTTACAATGCATTATAAATATGTTTTAAATTCAATTATTTCTCTCATAGGATGGTGGCCTCTCAGTATAAATATGTATGATGCGTATTGAGTGTAATAATACATTAGATAACATATGATTTGAGTCTTACATTTGAACTAACGTTATGTGCCAAAAGTGTACAGATTGCATGCTACACATTTTTCTATCTAATAAGAAACCAGTTCTTTATACGATAGGTACTGTTGTGGACCCATTAAAAATCTGGATTTACCTTATTTCTAGTTGCGGATTTCTTTCTGTTCCTCGTTTTTATTTTGTACACAAACGACGGATAAAGTGTTGAGTCAAACCATGGACGCTACGGACCACTGGATTTAAGATGTTCCTTGCTGTTTCTATTTACTGTTATAAGTTGCACGCATTTTATGATAAAGCGATAAAGTTTCTCGCGGGTTTGAAATGGCCGAAACCGGCCATCACATACTTTAGAAGCTTACTATATGGTCAATTAATTTTCAGATAGTTCAATTGGTAAAATTGATTACAAATTTACCACTTAAGACTCACACACATCATAATTAAAATGGTTCTTAGTAAGATAACACGGTGATTTTTATAAGTATCGACTGTCATCTCCACCTCAGATATGTCAATGTCTGTCGCAACTCTAATATAAGTCAGTACTCAACTTACACCTTCAGAACTCTAAAACTTAAAGTGCGTTGACATGTAGCATATTAACGCACGTCGTGGTCAATTCCACGATTTTGTCCCCAAAGTGCGTGTGACCACAAAGTGCGCAGTGAAGTTTACCGAACTTTGGGGTCGAACCCCAAAGTGTGTTGACCTACCTACACAGTTTTATCAACATTTCCATTTTGATGTTTCGGAGTTACTCGGGCATTCCGTGTTTTCTTTTAAATTGTAATGGAGTCTCTAATCCTTGTATGTCAGAAAAAAAAGACTTTTACAAGAACTCCGAGACATTGAAATTTAGTGCATTTATTAGTTAGTAGGTGCTTTATATTTGCAATTTTCTATTATAATTAGGTAATTCAGTATGGTAACGAATTCGAAGAAGATCACAAATGGGCAGGTCAATGTGTACGTATGAGCAAATAATTTGGATAATTTAGTCAAGACTACAAGATATTAAGAGGCGATGAAAAATGGACTAAAAATGCTTTTTCTGACAATATTTGTATGACAAGCTTAATCATAAGTTAAATTTAGCATTACAAACTCAATTTTTTAAAATGAAAATTACCATTTTTTACGAGGGTTTCTTCGGTATATAATAAAGTTTTCCTACAAAATACGTAACGTTTCAGGACCTCCGTAAAAGTTATCATATTAAGAACTCCTGACAAGTTATCATAAATATTCCATCCTTCGTGTAACAGTTCCTTCCCCGTGAAGTTGATATTTCAAATTTCGAGTCGTTGTTATATTTGTTTTGTTGGCTTACAATTATATATGTTTTATTACAAGAGGCGTGGGGATGTTGCTCTCTTTCCTTGTTCCAAATGTACAGACTCAATCAAACCGAGTCTGAAGTTTTCATGTAATTTTGCTGGTTTTAATGCTTCCGAGGGATCACTTTTTTCCAGATAATTTTACGGTTTGAACGTTTATAAAGCAAAACGTATAAAAACATTTTCTTCAAGCTGAAACATATATGATTTTCTTAATTAAGTGAATTTATCAGAAAGCACAACATGATGTTCCTTTTACAAGGTAAAAATATAACACTCATTTGAAGCATAAAGTTGGTAGTTGTGACGGTAAAATTTGTTCATAATCAATTTAAGAATTTAAAGCTCCGTTTTGTAGGTTGATATTCAATTTTGCAATGGGTATCCTTAAGTAATATTAAGTTTACAAATAATTGTTTTAAATTTTAGTGAATATATAACTAAATTTCACCAATTCAAATCACTATTCCCTTAATAAACATTATCAACTACATCTCTTCCGTAACCATGTAGACGAATACAGGCAAGTAATCTCTCCGACCCTGACACGCGCAACATTCCATGTATGCTTAAAAAAAGTTAACAGGAGGGTTTTATAGCAATGTTCTAAACGACATACACATCTGTGATAAAATAATGTCGAGCTAGTTTCAAAATGTTCGACACATTTATTTTATATATTAAATATAAAGACAATAGCCACAATATGAACTTTCTGTATAATGACAATAAACATCTAAAATAATATTTTGCTCAGGTGTAGATCGTTTTAAGATCACCTTCAAAGCTATTGAGGTTTTATAAAACAATAATATGAAGGAGAAATAAAAAATATATTATAGTTATTACAAATATGTTGCAAATTATGATATTTGCCTCAAACAGTATTTTTCTGTGACAATTTTAGAATATTTCAGAATAGATGAAGGACAAAGATACATTATACAATATAAAAAGAACATATTGTGAAACCGTTAGTTTTTTTTTATATTTTTTTAGTTTTTACAGTTTCTTTTGATGAAAGAATAAATACACTTTTATAGCATTTTCTGCATTATATTAAACACACATGTCGATAAACAGTATCAAAATATGCACTTTAAATATTGATATGGTACTTAAATGTACTTAAGTACAGTTAATGTTCATTAATGTAAAAATACACTCAGTTTACCTTAGCTTTAAAGATTTAAAGAATCACATGTTTAAACGCCGTCAGTTCAATAGCGTGACAATCGTTGACATACCGTGATTTTAGAACAATGTTCAAAATAATGTGTTACTACTAAAATGGCTTATCATTAATGATATGTGGTTGTTCACGCATGTGTATAGTAAACGTTGATATTGAGGCCGTATAATAAAATCCTGAAAGCACTCTTAAGCAGACACAGATACGGATGCGTTTTATTTCATAAATCTGTTTATCCTTTTAAGCCAGATAGATTGTGCCATATGACAAAGGAAATGGAATTGAATTGAAAAGATATCAGGGAATCTTATGCCTTTAAATGCAACTACGTTATCTAACTGATGCTGATATTTTAGTCTGCCATCAACCATTGTAAAGCTATTCCAGATCTATATTATTTTAATCAGGCGGTGTTTGTTTGCACCATATTTGATGTTTGCTTTTTGATATATTGAAGCGATCCAATTTTATTCCTTTGCATGCTATCAATCTTTCGCTGTGACTGCCTTTTATTGCAGTAGATAGAAGCTGGTTATTTCTGCACACGGTTGAGACTATAGAGGCGCGGCTGACGAGAGTGAAGGAGAGAGTTAACCGATATCTCATTTTCAACTCGCGTGGTCTAACACAATTGCATTTACGAACGCGCGGGATGATATTTATTGCCAAGGATGGCTGAAGATAAAATTGTTCTTTAATGCCTTGTTGGACAATGCACACAATTTATTGATAAATTTGCAAGTCTAAACATTCATCAGGGACTCGATTTATGGTAATGGCAGAATCTGATTTGTGACAAAACATTATCTGGTGGAAGTACTAAAAACCTTTGATACGAGATACTGTAAACAGTTAGACATAATCGGGAGTGTTGGATTTCTCTTGTGCCGATTCTAGTGTCATGTCAGAGACGTGATTGATATTAAAGAAAGCTGTACGAGAAACAAATCTTCTTTTTCTGAAAAAAGGTTTCACGTCAAGAATGGAAAGAATTATTGAAGATTTTCTAAATGAAAAATATTTTGGAATACAATTTATAATTTAAATTTTGAATTTGATAACTTTAAATTTAATCAATTGAAAGGGATCATTTTTTATCGGATTAATATGTTTTCGCATAATTTATCGAACAGTGAATATGTCTGAATTACTTAAACTATAAAGTGGAATATATAAATATGTTTATATAAATATGCTTGAAATGAAATGTATATAAACTTTGTATATATAGATCTATAAGTCGTGCGTGAACGAAACCTTTATCATTTTAGTTTTATAATAATTACACTTCTAAGTTCAAAATGAGTTTGAACGTGAGCTACAGATTCCCCGAGGTTGAAATGGCGGCCAACAAAACACCCGAACAAAATGTATCCGGTGGAACCGCTGACCAGGAATATTACGATTTATTACGTCATCCGATTTACATGGTGATCATTTACTCTTTGGCATACACGACCATCATGATATTTGCTATTGTTGGTAATGTAATGGTAGTAGCTGTAGTGGTAAGAAACCAAAGTATGCATACTGTCACAAATTACTTCATAGTGAACCTCGCTATAGCCGACATAATGGTTGCCCTTATCTGCTTACCAATGACACTCCTGTCAAATATTTATACAGGTAAGTACAATTATGTATTTTTATTATTCATGATTAGATTAAAATTTTACTTTAGTATTAAAGATATTTTTATAATGATACTTTAACGTTTTAAACATTACATTACATTCTATTACTAAAACTGAAGAGAAATCAAAGTAGGAAAATAAGCGGAATCAAGATTTTAACTGCAATTCAAGTTTCGTTATTCAATTTAAATTTCATTCTTGTTGAATAAACTCTTTCATATTTTACGCTGTGTGACAAATATAAAATTCTGATTCCACCTTTTAGAGTTGAATTTTAAAAGACAGACATATTGCACGTTAAAGACATTTACCAGGATGCAAGACATTAAACTTACCAAATTATTTTAGATAAAAGACGGTTTTCCGATGATATTTCGGTAGAATGTAAGTGGAAAAGTGCTTCCAATCATTAAGGCCATTTCCCAAGAAGGATAAATCATATTAACTTTAGTCGAAGCACTATTTTTTCTTATTTAGTTTACCTTTCATCTAAGAAATATATAAATATATAAAACTTGATGAAGAAGATATAATATGAAAACATATGAAATATGTATGAAAACACGAGAAGTTGTATTAAAATAAAGATTTAATGCCCTTTTGAAGAAAATATAATTTCAGTTTGTAAAGATTCTTGAATTCTGTATTTACTTTAATGTGTTAAAATGGTCTACACAATCGTAAAATTCTGAATGCTTAATATTCAGATTTGTCAGAAATTAAAATATTTTTAGGTCTAGAATCCGTTAGTAAATCTCAGGTGACAGAAATAATGGGTTTAGAACTTTTGTTATATTAAATGCCATATTATGTAAAAATATAATACTACATGCGAAAAACAGTAATCGTTAAAATATCCAGTAACATCTTAATATTAGAAATATGTGTTTGTTTTACATCCTCCGTAGTTTCTGGTTGAAAATATAAAGTGTTGCATAAACTATATTGTTGTTTTCTTACGATATTGCATAACTTAAAAATGACACGGAAAAATAGTAAACAGGACGGGATTTGTTAAATCTGTACTAGAAACAAATAAATACATTTAATGAAAGAGCGAGTATTTATGTTAATGTCAATTTTATTGTACTCATAAATAGACATGTCTTTAATTCAATGTTGACAAAACCATTTTTTCATTTTAGGGAAAATTTCAAAATTTGTATTTACTGAAAAGCAAATAGTGTCGATCAAGATCAGACAACACTAATATGCTGGTTGAACCAGGTCTGTACTTGTCCCATTGGTATATCAAGATGCCATCAGCAGCTTACATAAAATACAAAATAACAAAATAAGTGTTTTTATTATCACCAGTAGGTATATTTATTTTTCAAATTCTTTTGAATTTAAATCAAAATCAAGTTAGTTTGTTTAATGTTACAATTTCTCATTTATTTGGGCCCGAGAGGAAATCCAACCTTAATACTTGCTTGCCTTGAAAAAATTTATTAATATCAATTTCCAGTAGCAGAAATAAAATGATATGTCACGAAAACAAGTTAAAGTATTTCTGCAACTCTAATATTTATCAATTCAGCTCTTAGACCATATCATGGGCGCCAGTGAGGAAAATTGATGTTTACAATTTAGACTTAGTTAGGACATTTGTGTCTTTGGAAATGTTTGCAATACATTTAGGTACAATGTAAAAGATATGAATATAAATTGCCACAATATGATTTTCTAAGGAAGCATTTAAAAGTACAATTTATATTAAAAAAGCAGATATTTATACCTTAATTGTAATATTTAGTATTTAATTGTTATATACAAAATCATATCCATGTCTAACCAATAAAGAAGAAGGAAGCAAAAACAAGTTCCACAAGTTCCATTTTATTAAAAATCCGCTATAATATTTCGTCTACATATGCGGTATTTTCATTTTTTGAAATTACAAAAATCTATTGATTTTTTTTCCAGACGCGCTTAACCAAACTTTTAAAGATGTAAAATATATGACAAATGGTTTCAACGAGTGATACAAATATTTAGCTGCAGTAATAATTGATTTGATTTTTGTCGACAATTTCTCTTAGCAGCAATTACACAATTTGACATTTGAAGATATTTTTTTAATGTATACTTTGAGAGAGGGACGCTTGAAAAGGCACAATTTTAATTGTTTAAGGGTCGGTTTGACTGAGCCTGTTCATAGATGTTGTTGGTAAATCATAAAATATAAGAGACGACAAAATGTGTTGAAACTTAAACTGAAACTTACTTTTAATTCGTTAAGAAGTTTATGGGGTTAAATATTTAAGTTATAGGTTGTCGTGCCACGTCATACTCATTGCTATTTCTGTCTTAAATTAAAATTTTTTTTCGCTTAGTAATATCAATACCTTTTATGTACACGTACATTGATATGTATTTTATTACATGCTTTGCAGTAGCCAGTGAGACTATATTCATATATTTCACAGTGAAATTATGAAACATAATTTTCGTAGCAGTTCAATATTTGAATGCGGCAGAAAAGCAAGTTTTATGAATAAACAGAAACATTGTGAGAAATAGTAAGATATGATTGTTGAAGTAGAGCACGTGACAATAAGTGGAATAATCAGCCAAAATGACTTAAAACCAATAACCTAAAACCAAGACACATGAACTAAATACATTTTTTGTTTGTTTTGCATAAAACATAAAATTACATTTGACTTGTAAACACAAGCTGTTATAATGTCACGTGATTACACCATTGTAACATTATCGGTTCTGGAGTTCACTTTTCGACCTTACAGTAGAAGCAAACAAATTTCCTCTACGTCTTTCATGTCTTTGAAATAAGAACAGTATAATTTGGGGGGGGGGGAGGCTAAATGGGCCTTTAACCAAGACATACTAGTGAATTTAAATTAATACGGGGTTAAGTAAAGAAGCTGAATGGTTCTAATTTTAAACCTTTGAAAACCTTTTTACCTGTTTCGATTCGATTATAATAAAATGAGATTCATTTCTTAAATGTGTGTTTTAATCTTGTAAGCGTAAAGAGTATAGCATGATGGTTAATTTTAATTGTATACAAGAACTTTTGAAATTATCACAATGATTGATAATGACATATGAAAGGAAATACTTTGACAGGCCCGAAACCTAAAATTATTTATTAGAAAAAGACAACCAACCGGAACTTGTTCCACTTAGCATCATCTGCCGTCAAACACTATCACTTAATTTTATGACAGGCAGATTCAATGGCTCGAGAGAGAGAGAGAGAGAGAAAAAAAATTTATTGCTAATAACACATGTATTTCATATTTAATTTTATTAATATTAAAAACTTGCTAGTATTAATGACTCTATCTATATCTCCGTTCGCTTTGAATTTAGATGAGGTAGAGTTTTTCACAATCTTAATTTAAAGCAAAATAAGAAATAACTCATTTCCACTAAAAAGACCATTTATTTAACAAATAAGGTCAACAGCGCAGAGGTTTAGACACATCTGCTGCTTAATCCGACATCATGAATAATCAGTTTCCTTTTCTTTCGACGATTTCAAAGAATTTTATTAGTGATATATTACTATAATTAAGCAATTTCCTCAAACGCATTCACGGACAGTTTTTATCAATAGTTATTAGTTTCTCAAAACAATAGATCTTTAGCCTACCTACTTGATGTCATAGGGAGCCAAGAACAATCATCTTCATTTGTATGTCTGCTATCAGCATACTTATTTTAATTGTACATTTCTTATTCAAGCTGTAAAGCGATTCTCATTTATTTCTTATATGTATTAACATTGACCAACATTAAAGCAAACATAAAACATGATTACACATGACTTGCGTACATAACCTACACATAATATACCAGTATCATAACTCGCTCCGAGTAAAACATAAAATACATCGGGTGTTTAAGAAAAATAAGTTCTCGGATATCTAAAAATGAAACAGTGTACGGTTAAAAATGCAGGAATACGATCGTAAAACTTTCATCTCCATTTCAATCAATAAGTTTAGAGTAACGACATCTGGTTTTGTTTCTGTCAAATGACTATTAACTCACATTTCATTTGTCAATTATAGAAATATTAAAAAACTTAATAAATAAGTATATATTTGAAAATATTGGCATGATGCCTAGGCAAATTTATTACCGATGATATCCAAAAATTTATCACATTGAATTTAAGTGTGAAAGACTTAAACACAAATTATGTCAATTATCAGTTAAAAGTCGATGGAACTTGGAAGTACTCTATTTTCCTTTAGGTTTTGTAACTGGTATGTCCTCAACAAACTTCCATGGGTTATTTTCTGTGAATCAAACCTACAATGCTTAAATGAGTTTCAGTTATTTGAAGTATAAACTTTCTCTTTCATGCAGAATACACGAATATTGTTCCATTTTCAGGTAGACTTACACAAAGCTTGAGAAATGTAAATAATAGTGTCCCACTTCTTTTGTTTACAAGTTAATATACTCAGAGTCCCCTTGTAAATGTAACATAACAGCAAATACGCCAATTTAATTGTTATACGTTCGATGATATGTATCAGTGAAAAGTATCACATCTGTGTACTTGTATCTTTAATTCCGATATTATGACAAAAAGTACTTTCTCTTTTATCTTTGAATCAACAAATTCATAGCAGACCTTATATTTATTTATTCCATATGATAGAAATTGCTTTAAATTTAACGTATCAACGAATAAGGATTAGAAAATATTTGTATCTGCTCCTCATTTAGAAGAAATGATCTTCTTGTATCAGTTTTATGTGTATATTATACAAATAACAAATCAAGGATTGAGGCAAATCATCTTACTGCATTATTTCTATTCCATTAAAATATCGACGACTATGGTCGCGGAAGTTTCTTCGCTTTGTATATAAATATTTCAGTGTTCGCGCAATGTGACTAGTTATGTGTCAATGTGCCGTTTTAAACCCAAATAAACATAATATTTTAGAAAACAATTTTAGTTTAACACATACAACATACAACAGAAAGATACCTAATCATCATAAGTCGATAAGCGAGCATATAAACAATGATGCTTTCCTTATATAAATGATGTGATCAAAATGGAGTTTTTAAAGTTTTCAACAGCCTTTTAAATTAATAACAAAAAATACGATTAGTCAATACAAAACGGCCAATATAAGTTTTTATAACAAAAAAAGCTATTTATAACGGAAACGTTTTATTACAAAACATTGAATAAATACATAAAACAGTTAAAGGAATGGGAGAACAGGGTGATTTTGAGCATTCCTTAATAGTCAAATAGGAAGAGATAAGAATAAAGTATGTCATCAATTTGTTTAATCGTTTGCATTTAAGTCGAAGAATGTTAACGCATAGACGTGGATCTTAGGAGAAATACAAGCCTGGTATATTTGTCTTGTATGTCAGAGTATATTGTTATAATTGTTATACCATAGGGATGTGTATGAAATTATTTGCCTGACAAAAAGCAAATCCGATCATCTTCAATCATGAAGTTACAACACGTGGTATTTACTAATGGGAAGATCTGAAAGGATGGAGAACAAATTTGCATAATCTCTGCTAAAATTATTGTAACGTATCTTTTTCTCCTATTTATATTCTATGTTTTGAATGGAACAAATTACATCTATCAGAAGAACATGATAACTTTGAAGGATGGTTAATCAAGAGCATACAGTAATTAATTTTCTCTAACATTAAAATGGATAAAATATATCATTTTGCCATTTCCAAATACCTTTAAACAATACTGTAATTTATGGACGCTGTGACCTGAATATTCATATCAAATAACTTTTCATTTCACTTATTTAAAAAGAAAAAATGTTGCTAATTGTCAGAGACTAAAGATGGAAAACTAATATGTGTGTTTATTCGTTTATGTTATGCTATTGTGATAAAAATGTTGAAAGTCTTATTTGATGTTTCATTCATCATGAAATTTATGAATATTAACAATACTTATAAATGCTATTCTACGTTTGCTGTTAAATGTTTAGGCATCAAAATTAACATGATTAAGCCGTATCATTTAGTCTACATTGATATATTTCTACAATGTCAATATAAACTAATGCAACATGTCCTGCTTAGAGAAATTACAAAATTGACTCTATTAATAACTTAATAATCATTAGAATTATCTTTGAACAGAATCATGTAAATCTAAACGACCTCTGGGAACGGTAATGACTTCTGCTAAAATATTTCTTGTGTTGCACAACACTGATGAAATTGCGTCTTGAACAAGAATCTTTCATCTGAACATATACATAATTATCTACGGGGAACAGAATACATTCTCTTTCATTATTAAAACTATCTAAATTTGCAGAATGTGCGTAGCTTAAAGGTAATGTCTGGTCATGAATAATTCCACAGAGGGACTATAAGCTGCAGGAGAGAAATTTATATGCATTCCCTAGGAAATAACAACATTCAAACAGACGGATATAGTTTCAATATGTTGATTTCTTTATTCATAAAAGTACTGTTAATTTCAAGGCTTAGTTTTTTTACGTTATTCCAAAAAGCTGTTGTTTCCAAGGCTATTTTTTAAATGTATGGATTAAAGATAATCATTGAATAAGTAATAGAAAGAGCACCGAAACACGAGGCTATCTGATTTGTACGAGGGGGCGTAGCCCCCGAGTATTAATCAGATTGCCGAGTGTTTTGGTGTTCTTTCTCTTTTGTATCATAGTCAAACATAAAAGCACGTTCCCTGTTGTCACAATATGAAACCCCGGCAAAAATGAACCAATGAACGAACATCTGAATATGACATTTCTGTCGCTTTCCCTTTCTCTGCCGTCACAATATGTAAACCCCAGCAAAAATGAGCCAATCAATGGGCATGCTCTGGAGTGCGGGTAACTAATACCCGCACTCCAGTTAACGCACTGTGCATGTATATGTATACGATTTAACCCTGACACATTTTCAACAGAAAGGTCTCCAAACTATGATACAATTGTATATTGTTTAAGCTGCGCTCCAATAATTAACATTAATGCAAATACATATCTAAACAACGAGTAAAACCGGTACTATATTTGTCTAAATTACGTCTATATTACAGTTTTGCTAATACCTTAGTATATCTTAGTATGTAAAAAGAAAATTCAATCACTGATGGGATGGAGTATTAAATTTGGAATGTAAAAGTGTCATGCTTATTGTTAGGATATGTTTAAATAAAGTCTTCTTAACATCAACATCTGTCGAGTCAACTAAACTGTTTTCAATGAATCAATCTTTATAATGTAAATTAAACAAACTGAACAGATCACAATAGTACGATTTATTTACTTAGGAAAATAAGAAAACAAATAGCCTTAATCAAACGCCCAAACACACAAAATTGAAAACGTTACAGGTTCGCTTTTATTGCGCCTGTTCCATACGAAATACTAAAATCGAACATTTTTACTTTTGCCAGTAGTATACATATTCATTGCATTGAAGTTCAGAAAAATAGGTATCTGTCTATTCAGCAGACATGAACTAGCATCAATACGAACCTTTGAAAGTCATTCATCTTCCATATATTAGAATAATTGCTGTGATGTTTAATGCTAGACAAATTTGTTGACCAAACGTTAAACAAACGATGCATGTTTGCCTTTTTTTTTTATAAAACTCGTTCAAATGTGTTCGTTCTATAGTTTATTTACTTATTTCATCAAGTAAATTGAAATATCACATATTTTTGATTTTGACTACAGTTATTTAATTGACTGATCGCAAAAAATAAGCTCTTTCTTAGCAGACTCATGATCTTTATTTAAACTTATTTCAAACAGATGTAAGAGAAAGTATTTCCCATCTTTACTTTTCACAAGAACTCGAATGATCTAATGTGTGTGCCATACCGATTATTTGCTGTCTTTTCAATTAAATACATTTTATATTGTAAAAAGAACAATAGAAATACAACAATCGATTCTTAAACTAGGCTATGTATGATTCGCATCTCATTTTGTCTTTCCTTTCCCTTAATCCTGCCTTTTATCACACACAATCCCGTCACAAGCTCTGCTATCTGTTCTATAATTGGCAGTAGAAAACAACCCTTGAAACAGAATCTATGGCGTGAAGTATCAAATTGAGATGGAATTGCATGTTGTTCCGCCACATTTCAGCACTAACAATCAAGTCGTCTTTCAAAGCGCGACTGATTACTTTGTATATAAAAGAAATTCATCATTGTTATTATATTGGTCTTTTCTTGCTTTAGTACTTACAGGTACATATATACATGTTTAAAACTTTTTTTGGCAAACTGATACATATTTATAATTGTTTAATATTGTATAAAAAAACAATAGAACTATTGCGCGAATAAAGTTTTATAAAAATATATTAACAAATGTTGAAGAAATATAGGTTTTGAATTACCTTAGTGAAAGGAATACCAATAACTATCTTGAGCTTAAAATTACTATGGCAAACATTACTGAATTGATGAGAACACTGAATGGATAAAAAAGTTTTATATTAATGTGCAGACAGAATCATCATCACTCTATGATCAAATATGTTCTGTAGCAACATGTCGTATTACTCGCAGCGGAGGAAAATTGCGTAGGAGTTCGATTTTACAATCTTGATTATGAGTTCTTTCCTTTAAGAGCAAAGAAAGAGAGACATCAAGGTTACATGTTTGTAAACACCAGTTCTGAGATTTTTTCTGATATGTATGCCACTTGCTAGTGAACTTGGAAATTCAATATTATAGTATTTTATTCATTCTATTTCTGTCCCGATGAAGTTTCAACACATATCATTCTTAATATAGTTTTATGGACTTGCAGGTGCGATACTTTAAAACTTCAATAGGCGTATCAGAATCGAAAAGTTTCATAGATATAAATATAAAGATAATTGTTAATGTCACTATTCATAAGGTTTTGATTCCGCATGGGAGACGGTTATAACGTAAAATCTTGCTTACTGACTCTATATGTAGAAAATAGACTTTAATAAAACAATACGTAATAGAGTATTATTCTATTCCTCTTAACATTTAATGAAATGAGTCTGTGATGGTCACATTTTTGTCAATACTGTCTATGAAAGTAACCAATTTCTATAATAATTTATATTATTGATTAAAGCCCATGCATATGATTGCAATAAGTGTAAATTGTTCTGTTTGTACCTTCATAACTCAGAAAAAATTAGCCTACATTTAGCCTACAAACAATTAAAATCGGTCATGAGTTAAAGAAACATTTGCTATATACTCAAGTAATTGAAATATACAACGTGAGAGCTGGTAGAACGGATCTTATAAGCAACAAACGTTAAATTACTACGGTCATTGATCCCAATCTAAGCAAACGTTAATCGCTTTCTTTATTAACGATGGATGTTCCATTTTCTCATTATTAAATGTTACCTTGACATTGCCGATTGTCTGCTCTATGAAAATTACAGCACGAAAGCGAAAACATGTGATGCACAAACGCATTAAATTGACACATTTGCAATAGTCTTGTAATAAAATATTGTTGTGAAATTAAAGAACAATTAAGACAAAGGACAACAAACTTGTAAATTATCTTTTACATACATCATTTCAGGCTATTAGTTTGACGCATTAATGCAATTAGGTGCAACACATTGACAACATGTGTCATATTAATTGTTTTGCGACGTTTTATGAACGTATTTGCAATGGAATTAATAGAACAAAGATTTCTCTGATGATTTAAGAGCAAATAAATAATGATTATTCTAAGACAATTTAGATCTGTCTTTTCTTATTGCTTTTCGTGACGAGAAGTTCCATTTAACCTAATTTGTTGCAATAATAGCTGAAGAAAACACATCAAACGCAAAATACATTAATCAAACCGTATAAATATCTAGATTCGGTCATTTAGATACACAAACAAACGATAGCTTCAAACCATGACAGCTTTTCAAAATTAAACGTTAACATATTATGACTTAAAATACTTTACAAACAGTGAGTCGGACTTATCATGACCTTTTTTGATGCCTTTTTGTATTTACAAATACATTAATGTTTGTTTACAATCAAGTCTATTTAGGCTAAAACATTTGGAAAGTTCCACATGTGGTAAATGTCCAATTATATTCGAAAACACACAATAAAACCTCTTTGATTTCATTTTTGGTAATCATGATAGTAATGCTCTTAATTCAGAAATTTGCATTTTATTTATATTGCCAAACATCTAACATTCAGAATTTCCCTCATAACACTAAATAATGTTTTCAAATTTATTGCCTGACGGCATATCTTAAAATGTTTGACCAAACGTTAAGAAATAAACATGAGTGAGATAAACTAAAGAAAATAGTAATCCATAAAGAAAGTTCAAAACGGAAAAATTGAAATGTTGCCTGCTCGGTTTGATTGAGCCTGTTCATGCAACAGTATTGTCAAGTGCAAACTAACGTCCACGCCCCCAAGCACCGGCATAAGCAGAATTCAACATTTGAACATGAAAATGGTCAAATCTTGAATTAAGAAACATCCGTAAATGCCATATCAAGTGTATTGCAGCTTTGTCTACTGTCTGATTCCATCTTATCTTAAGAAGATAAACCTCTGGACAATTAAATAAGCTAATAATATATGACCAGCGGATGCGGATTTACAAGTCTGGAGCTCTGATAAATTGTACATTTGCGTTTCATTAAGTACACGAATTTCTTTGATGTTCAAGATTAACGAATCTTATAATTTTATAAAAGAAATATGTATTTGAATAAAGCGGAATCTTAAGGCAAAAGCATTCATACTTAGTTGTATAATATTAAACATATTGTTTGGTTATTTGTTCTTGTATAAAAGTATAAAAAGGAAATTTAATTTAAATATTCATTCTAAACCTTGCAAGCAATTAAGAATATATTTAATCAATAACGAAGACGCATGTAGTGCATGTGATATAAAATAAATCCTATTTGATCATCGCTTGATACACCGTCATTGTTTCAAACTGATTTTAACGCTGCTTTAAAATTGTTTTATCATTTGCAAAAGCTTGGAATTAAGGCTTTATATTGTTCCCAGGGTATATCAAAAGCAACATGAAAATAATAAAGTGCATTACTGTGTATTACACCAACATCTAAAACGATTAAATTTAGGAAAAAAAAACGATTAGTTACGTTGGTAGTTTCAATATCCCCAAGTATCCCTAAGTGGATAATAAATCGTTAAGTGTACTTATTGTATTATAAATAGACATAATACACTGGGGATTTCAACAGACATTGTTATTTCTGCAATATGCCTTTAAACAAATATAAGATATTGTACATTTTTACAATGCATCACATAATCTGTTTCCAGAGACCACGAGCTTATGATAAAGGTAAGTGTATGCTCCTAAGTTATAGAGAAACAAACAAGAGCACAGTTTTTCCTTCGAAGCAGATTGTTTGCATCAATGAACTCATTTTATAGAATATCCTGAAGCAAATTTGTAGTATGAAATAAACTGTCCTTAACTATCTGGACTAAACATGTATGTGACACTTTTTCAGGTTGGCACTTTGGTTGGTTTATGTGCAAAGCAACGCCATATCTACAGGGTGTATCCGTCTGTGCCTCAGTCAATACTCTTGCTGCTATTGCTGTAGATAGGTAACATTAAATAACTTTAATTACAATCATCATACTTTAACTCATAAAGAATAATCGTACGTAATTAACACATCTTTAGCCTTTAAACTTACTCAAAACAGTCATCAATGATACAAGATTGATATGTTAACATTACTTGATATTTTCTGTTTTATTATCATTCATTTAGTGTCATCGATAGCATCTATTTTTAGGACGATTTAATTTTACTGTTGCTTTTATTTTGAAATACTTTTGAACAACGCTTCTTTCGAACTTCTTTGAAAAATGCATCTTTGACGCCTACCTAAATAGATGATATAATATTGAATTCTCAACTCTGCATTTTACATATTTATATTTTGCAGATACCTCGCAATATGCCATTCAATGGAACTAAAAATCAGTAAAAAGGCTTGCAAAATAACTATATTTGTAATATGGATAGTTGCGTTTACAATCATGATTCCATGGGCTGTGTACTTTCAACTTGGAACATATAAAAACAAATATCAGGTTTTCCCAGTTTGTTATGAAAACTGGCCTAGTGAGGCGAACAAAAAATATTACTTTCTTGGAGCAATATTCCTATGCTGTTATTCGGTTCCATTGGTACTTATAGTAGCATGTTATCTACTTATTGGTGTCAGAGTTTGGCGGAGGCGAGCACCGGGAGAGAAGAATACTAGTTTAGAAGTAGTTCACAAGTCGAAGGTCAAAGTTGTGAAAATGCTAGCAATTGTTGTTGTTCTTTTTGCATTCTCTTGGCTACCTTTATACGTAATTCGATTGGCGACATTCTATGGAGCACCTCCGGACAAAGCTGTTGCAAAAATAGTTAACGAAATAATAAATCCCATTGCTCAATGGCTGGGATCTTCAAACAGTGGAATGAATCCTATAATTTACTGTTTCTTCAGTAAAAGGTATCGAAATGGCTTTAAAAACGCTATTATGTCCTGTTGCAGACGACACGATGACAGATTTGGAACTAGAACGCTAGCCAGTGCTATGGCAGCACATTCATATATGAATGGTAGTTCAAGGAAACTGAGAAAATCATACCCGTTTCAAATGGTTAGTTCCAGTAACAGTTTATCGGATACAAAAGTAACATCATATGTTTGAGAACTTTCTTTTTATTTATAATTTATGCTGCTGATCTTTTGATTATGTTAATTAACTACTTGTTTCATCTGTTTTTATCGTATTGTTTTGTTATTGTTTTATATTTATTTGCTGTATGATATATAGTTTCTTATAAATATATATATTGTGTATAAAGTGTTAATATTTGATCGCCTTCAAAATATAAGTCATACAAAATGCTAATAAAATTCATATTATATTTATTTATGCCCTTTACCAAAGTAGAAAAGAGAATTAAAACACTTTACTGGAAAATATCATTATATTTAGTTTTTTCTTAATATAATATTCTTAACGCATGCATAACTAAGAGGAAAAATACTTAAATATAATTAAATAAAAGTATACACATTTATTATTTTCACTGTTTTATTTAATATTGGGGTCATATGTTATGTATAGAATATGTAAATACTGTGTATTTAGAAAGAAGATTAAACTTATTTAATTGAGAAAGATATAGCATTTGATTGATACCTAGATAAGTTTGTTTAAAAACTACATCATGACAGAAATCAAGAAATAGGAAACTAGGATACAACATATTAGATGTCAAAGTTTTCTTTGTTATCGATATATAAAATCTTTAATTTTGAGAATCACTTTGCTTGACTATGTAGCACTGATTTTGAATTGATAAGTTTGTTATATAATAAGTATTCTTTTATTATTTAGATTATGTGATTTGTTTGATTTTTGTTTGCATTATTCCTTATACCTTAAAATTGCCAGTACATGATTTAACAAGCATGTTCAAGTTCATTTCTTACAACAATAAACACCCCTTTGACTAAAATTAACTGAATTTGTATTACGAAATTTTATGATGATAAAGTTAATGTTAAAATTGCGAATAATGCGTTAAAATATGTTTACCATTTCATAGAGTACATTTTCTTTTAGCTTGCCTTAGGGAAACAACAAGAGGAGAAATTGTCCGCGGAACCCTGCAATCCAAATTGCCAGTCAACATCCACTATGGACAAGACATCGTTTCTGCAGACAGAAGGATGAAAGTAGTTTGAAAAATTAATCTACAGATGAATTTTTTAATCGTACCTCGTTTATTGCTATTTTGCAATTTAACACAGTGTTTATGAATAGTTACTACCTAAATGATAAAAGGCGTGTTTTGAAGATATAAATTTATTTTTGTTTGTGTTTATACAAACAGCATTCAGCTTTAAAAACAATCCAGTACAATAATAATTTATTTAAATACATTTTGCCACTTCTTTGAATTCTTAATTACCAGGCTTTAAACTAGTTATTTGCTTCTAAATGATATCAAAATAATATATTCTTGTATCATAGTTTGGAGACTTTACTATTAAAAACGTGTCAGAGTTATATCGTGTACCAATGCATGCACAGTGCGTTAAATGGAGTGCAGGCATTAGTTACCTGAAACACTGTCTGTTTCATTGATTGGCTATTTTTGTCTTACTAGGTTTACTTATTTTGTCTACACAGAAAGAGATATCAAACAGATCCTCGTACATTTGTTACTTTTTCTTATATAGCCATTTACAAAGAACAAGATCAAACACAATAGTACATGCATGTACGCAATACTCGTACTGACTTAACACTGTAATTAAAGTTAGCAACAATTTATTTCATCTACGAATTAGCGTGCAACATACATTATGACAGATAAACAGATATCGATTCTACCTGATTTAAAAGTTGCTTTTTATAAAAAAAAAGAAAAGAAAAAAACAAACACGTTTATACTAGACTGGAATATTTTAAATAACACTCAACACAATAACCGGCGAAAAATATTACTATTGTCATTAATCTTATTATCATTTGTAAAACTATTATAAACATCGTCACATTTTTGTTAATGCACACGTTGTGGAATCAAAGTTACATGTTGATTTGGGTAAAGGAACTGCCAATTTCAGAAATATTTGAACCCAGTTCCTTTGAGTCATCAAAGCATAAAGGTGCTGTAACATCATTGTCTTTACCCTTTAAAACAATGTATACAATCATAGAAAGTATGCTGAACTGCAAATAAAATTACGAAAACCTGTTTTAATACGATTGTTTGATAATCAAGTTATAATTGATTTTATAAATGCCCATTAAGTAGGTTGTAAAAATTATTTAAAAATGAATTGTTGACATGTATACTCAGGAAGAAATTTAACTTCATTCCTGTTATTTTATATGCTTGTGTGTGTATATGATTATACATCTCTAAGTACTTTTATAATATACATTATGAAAACATAAACAAAATATGAAAGGCAATACTAAAACATCAAATAAATAAGTCAAATATGTTGAATCTGAAATGAGAAATGATAATCCTGTATTTGAATAATTCGAACCAGAATAATCTATAAACATAGATTGACAGCATTGACAGTATAATAATAATATAGATGAACCACCAACAACAAAATGTAACACAATAATAAATGCGAGATGCCAATTCCACGAAATTTCAACATTTTGCAGTTAACATAATGATGAAATATTCGCTAGTTTTGTCGTTGTTATATTCTGAGAGAATATAAAATTTGTAGACTTTGTTCCATTGTAATATTTTCTGTATTTTGATCAAATAAATTTTTATAATAATTTTTGTTTTGTTTACCATTCCCATATTTGTAAACCTTTCTAATGATACATAACTTAAATTTGTTGTTACAAGTTTACATTATTAAAACTACATACGTACATGTATAAAACTTTCAAATCTATCATGTAGTTTCTCAATGACATATTTATGAATATCATTGCGTATAATGTTGATTTTATATGGAATTCTGGACTAGAAAATTGAAAATGACGCCGCAAAGAGAGCAATATATATTTAATATGCTTTATCGACTCAGAAAACAAAACAGGCCTTGATGCAGTGCACTATGGATTTGATACAAACAAATTTATTTGGATTCAAGAATTGAGAACTAGGCCGTATTGTAAAGAATGGATCCAATAATTGATTATGTTGGAGAAATTAGTTGGTTACAACTTATAAAGTAAGAAACATAAGATAATGTGAAATGAGTTCAAGAAGTTGTTATAAAGCGAGTCTCTGATTGTGTTACAAAATATACATGTATATTAAGATTTTATGGTGTCGACATGGACAATGAAACATTCAGGCAATGTTGCACCTCCTAATTAATAAAATATGGAAAAAACAAGATCACCGAGGAAGGGCGGCGTTTAATGGACGCAAAAAATTGAGTTACTCAAATAAAATATGTTCCACTTAAACATCAATTAAATTTAATGATCAAAAATGTACAGTATTTACCACATTTAAAGCAGCTTCAATGAACTAGGCTAATTTCAAAATGTAATTCCGAGATAATTGACGCTCATATTATTTTTTAATTAAAGCAGTGAAAAGGAGTAGGAAGGATTTGTTTCAGAGAACACAAAATTTCTTGGTACCAGTCAATTAATTAAGATAAAGATTAGTAATTGATAAGAGATCAAATTACATTGAGAAAGCTTTAACAACATATTTTATTAACTTAATCAGTGTCATCAATGGCGTTGATATCTTACATCAAACCATGATTAGTGATACTAGTAATAAGGACGCATGCATGAACACGATCGATCATTTACGTTTGAAATAAAGAAGATATCCGGAATTTATTGTTGCAAAAACTGATGTCTCTCAAAACTTGATCAAGACATTCATTTAAATTAATAAATCATATAATTATATAATTAATATAATAATCTTTAAAGAGATTACTTTTGTTGAAAGAAACATATCACATATAGATGAAATAGGAAAATTTTCAAATAGTAAATTTTGAAATAAATTAGTTTATCACATACAGATAAAATAGGAAAATATGCAGAAAGCAAATTTTGAAATATAATTAAAATTATTTGAAATGGGTATTAAAGATGAAACGGACTTGTTTTCTTTTTTCCGAACAGCATGCGGTTAATATTAATTAATGTTCATGTTTTTTAAAACAGCTAGATTTTTTCCGTTTAAATTCAGCATTATTGAAAGTTGGAGTTCTAACGCAAACATATGTTTCTGAGCAGGAAAGTTAAATATTCTAGGTAGGGATAATAAACAAAGTTATCGATGCAGGAGACATATAAAAAAAAAATATAAACTGGGTCATCCGTTTCTTTCTACTTTTTATGGTGAGGAGCGGATTAACATAACCAAGGCTTCACTTCTTGGAAACAAAATGCTCACGGGCATTTTTATGACACACCAGGTGACTTCATCTTCATGAGATTGAAATTGTCATGTTCTAAGTTCATTTGGTATGAGAAACTTCACTAGGATGTTGGGGTCTCTTTAAAAAATCTTGCAAAAGTGATCGTTGCTTAAGGGATATCAAAGAACCTTACCGTCAAGCGGCTCCATCTAAGTTCCACAGTTATCAAGAAATGTATTATGTGTATAACACATTTTTACCTTATATTTCATACATGAGATGTCGGTGTCTTACCACTTAAAGCAATAGCTTTTGAAATATATATGGCCTTAACAATGTTCAAATTGGCCTGCAACTGGTTCAGGTATACAGAAACTGTTGTACAATACAAACATAAGTACAAAAAATACATAACAGTTATAATAAATTTACATGTTAACACTCAATAGCATAATTATTATCTGTCCAATAATAATGCAACTTAATAGTGCAAAATATGCTTGCATGTAATAAAGATATATGTACTATATATGGCTTTATAAGACCAATACACTTACTACTGATTGACATTTCTATAAACTTATAATTACTGACTGATAATTCGTTAAACAACAGAAAATATAATCTCTCCAGCTTTATAACATACAGCCAACATTTGAACCAGTAAACCTGTACATAGATAAAGCAGTAAGGAATCCCATTCATAAAATCTGATATGACCAAAATATGCTTTGTTAACAACAATTGAGAATGCTGAAGGGCTAAAAAATAACTTAAACCTTGTACTTTTAGACTGCGCGACCTCTTATTGGCGCGACCTCTCCATATTGGAACTAGCAATGCATGGGAAAGCTGATTCTGCGCAAACCTTTCCTATTGCGCGACCTGTTAAGTGTCGCGCGACCTTTTGTCTGCGCGACCTTTCCAAATTTGGAATGAAGGTATGCTCATAAATCTAAAAATAACTGAGCTGTGCAATGTTCCTGGACTTGTTAATGAGACTCAATTGTTTTTACAACAAAAAATGAGTAAAAGTTAACATAAACATTTTAACCAGCTTAGAAATGTTGTCCAGATATACCATCCTAAAAGAATACTCTTCTAGTAAAAGACTAGTTTTAAATTTCATAACACTATTTACCTTTTCTCACACAACCTTCATGGCGTCATCTTAGATATTTAACATTGAAGTACCTCGTATCACATTCCATTTATTGTTTCTTTCGCTTAAATTCGCATCGGATTACTTCTGAATTCCGTTTGAATAATTACCCACCTATCCCTGAAGGCAAAACTCTCAGTTAAAATTCATAGAAAGATTTTAAATGCTTGAACAAAAGAGACAGAATTGATGTCCCTCTTGTAAAACAAATGATTTCAATATCTGTTTAAGTCATCGTTTACTGCAGAACAATAATCAAATTGATTTTTGAACAAGAACTTTTCATCTAAAGATATATATTCAAACATCCACGGAGGAAAGAATGCTTTCATTTCTATTAATTAAATTATTTAAATTTTCAGTAAGTGCATAGCTTAATGTTAAGTCATGAATAAATAAATTCAGCGAAGGGCGACCAGTTGCAGATTGGAAAGGAATTAATTTTTCATTTTGCATTTCCAAGGCAAATAACGACATTCTTTACAGTGGATTTTATTGTATTATTATTTCTCCGCAAGAAATATTCTGGTTTATTTATCTCGAATCTTCGATTTAGAAATCGTGTAGAATAAGTAGTCAGTCATTTCCCGAGAAGTTGGTATTCCAGGGACACCGGCTTGGTTGATTGGAAGCTGAGATATGGCCAAAAAATTGTTTAAGTTTAAGATCCTGTATGTTGTAATTAAGGACGTAATGACACTTAAGAAACATTTTATTTATGTACAGTTCGTGTAGGCAACCAGAATCACCGTACGAAAAGCGGTATGTTAAAGTCCTTTAGGCACAGTATTCAAATGACATAATCTGAAAGCAACATACGTAATTTCTTTTTTTTAAACATCATATTATTGTGAAACCGCTTACACTTGTTTTCTTGAAAATCGTAACGTTAAATACTGATGCAGAAAAATAGAAACCAACATGAAAAACTTTTAATTGATTATTACACAACATTAGACAACCAATGTACAAACTACAGAGAATATCATTTGAAAATATTAAAGCCTTCTTTTAAAACAAAGATTATTTGAACAACTGGCCATTCAAGCACTCCTGGATCACTCATAACATATAATTCCCTACACACATGTGCGTAATGTTCAAAATATGATCAAGGAAGCATTAGGAAATAGCATTTTGTTTTAATTGTTGAATTAAAAAGAAATCTAAAGATGTGATTCGGACTACCTTTGATTCGGATTGCCTACACATGCTGTATATAATTTTCGTCTAAAACAATTTCCAAGCATCCAAGAATATGCTAGATTTATACTGCAAATGGTTATTTGCAGTATAATTATTCATTAAAATAGATGCATTCATTTCTTATCGAAACATTTGGCTGATGCTTTATCGAAAATAGATTTCTTATTACCTACTTTTATTTACATGAAATGTAAATTTGGTAATATCTTTGCAAATATTGCTTATTTGAACCTACAATATTGATAAATCTTTATTTGATTATCAGATTTGTTACAACACCATAGAGAAATTTGAGGTACAGGTTCTTTATAATTTGGCATAAAAACAATAAAATCAAGCAAACAAATTAACAAAATTGTTATTGCATTAATCAAACAGCTTATCCTCTTTAGTATTATATTTCACATATTGATGTTTAGATTTTAAACGTTAATTCAAAATTATATAGTAACAAGGATTTAAACTGGTACAACAGTTCACTATTTTTATGACATCATTTACCATGATTATACAACAATTGAAATGAACACATATTCAACATATCTACGAGAGGTGCCAAACTTATTTTTGAACAAAAACAAAACTAAAGCAATTCTTTAGAAATACTCATTTATTGTAGTAAATGTTCAATATGAGACCCATGACAGTTGTAGGTCATTCTACAACGCTTTGGCCACGATTATAGTTTCTTGATCAAGTTTGCGCCACGCGTCCTTTAGTGCTCTTTTGAGACCGACAAGCGTGTTTATTTGCCGCTTCTGCAGCCGACGTTTTAGAACACCCAAGATACCAAAGTCCATCGGTGCAGCATCAGGTGGTTTTGGCATCCACTCCTCGGAGGTAATAAAGTTAATTTGACGGTCTTTCAGAAATGACAGCGTTCTTTTAGATGTGTGGCTAGATGCACTGTCCTGGTGAAATGTCATTGCTTTTGCCCCCTCAGGAAAAAATCTTGGAACATCCTTCTCCAAAAATGGCTTGAGCACTTTGTTGATATAGTACTCAGAGTTCACCTTTGCATCTTTATCGATGACCGAATCTCCGTTTTCCCTCTAGAAGACACACCAGTCCATGCTATGAAACCGCTAGCAAAAGCATCGCGTTTAACAAACTTCAATTTCTCACCAAGGATATCCCCTTTTCTAATGTAACATACCTTTCTTCGCCCATAACTTCCGCCTAAGTAAAACATAGCTTCATCCGAAGTGACAACGTTTTTCCATTGGTTGCATTTTAATTTCAGATAAAGCTTCCAAGATCTGGCCCTGCGCTTCTGAATTCGAGCCATGTTTAGTTGATGAACTTTGCACTTCTTTCGTAATTTTGCGTTCAGAATTTTGTTGATAATGTTACAGATAGTTCCGTTTGACACACCCAACCTTGAAGCCATTTCTCTTTGGGTAGGCGGATTCACTTTGGCGATGAAACGGCCAACCTTCCTATTGACGTCAGGTGTAGCCGCCGTCGGCCGTTTTGTAAATGCCCCCCCCCCCTGTAACAGTCGGAGAAGTGACACTGCGTTGTAACCCTATTTGGTAGCAAATATTCCTGATGGAGCCCAAATAAATGCTATAACCCATAGATTTAAGCTCCTTTTGAATACTTCTGTAGCTATGGTTAGTCTTCAAAAGCCCTAAAACTATGCCCTCAACTATGTCGCTAATTTTAGTACGTACCATTTTCTCAATCGAGCTAAAGTACATGTAAATGTATACATAGGTTGTAACAAAACCGATAATACACAACAGCCACGATAAAATCGTGAATGTGTCTTACTAAGCACGGATTTCTTTTGTTCAAAAATAAGTTGGGCACCTCTCGTATAATGCAATATGTGTAATGATATTTATGCTTTGTAAAGTAACTTGTTCAACCACTAGTTTCAATAATTTAGCATGACCGAATGGTCTCAACAAGACATTCATGAATAATACCTACTCTGAATAGTGAAAAAAAAATCTATGAAAATAATAACTCTGTACACGAAAAAGGTTTTACAAGTATTAACTATCGTTATTAGGCAACGTTTTGTTTATAATATTTTGATATTGGATTAGGAACATGAAAGATGAGAACCATCTGAAAAAGAAGAGTCTAACGTGGCCACATGGTATTTGATTCCCTTTAGTAATTCTATTTCGTTTATTTCCGCCTATTGTTTTCTCGCTAAGGGTACAAACATTTTTTATTTAGGGACCATACGCCGTTTGTCTTTAAACGACACTTACGTGAAGGTTACCTTGAGGTCCAATAATTTCTGCCGTGTGTTTCTAAATTTAAAAATTCACCATAAAATGTTTAAATGTTGAATACGGCTTAAGCCGGTCGGTGTTAGGTGTTGTTGATTGAAGCTTAAATTATCACTACCGTCCTTGAACAGACTCAATAAAACTTAGCCTGCAAACTGGTTTTAAGTACTCTGTTTTTCTCTTATTCATAACGACATTTCAGTTAAAGAAATTTTGCCCTGCAATAAATAAACTATTGTTGCAAAAACCAATACGTTGACAAGGTTATGGATAATTTAAAATTCATTTTGTCATGTCTTTTCCTTAATTCCGACAGTTATCACATACAATCCTGTCAAGAACCCGGCTATCTGCTTTATAATTGGCGATACAAAACAGCCTATTAAGCAAAACATTTGGTGTAGAATGTCAAATTGAGATGAAATACAGTTATTCATCACATTGCAGCACTAACAATTAAGTCATCTTTCAAAGCACGACTGATTATTTTTATATGAAACAACATCATTATCACTATTCTCAATACCTATTCGACGGTAATTAAAAATGAAACGAAAGCAATATGGAGATTACAATATTCTCCATGTTACAGGTACATTACACATGACGTATAATTCAAATAAATTGATGGATTGTTTTACATATCTGTATGCTTAGAAAACACTACAATCATTGTTTGAGTAGAAATATAAAGGATTAAATAGTGAATCTGAATGTTTAATTAAGTTTGACATTCATATATTTTTCAAAGTCACACAAAGATAATTAATAGGCCTGTAATTATTGATTTGGCGTGGATGAAGGTTTTTATTTTTGGAATAGAACAGACAGGTTCGGTATTAATTTTAGATGTTGATTTTAATGAATGAATTAAATTAAGTATGCATTTTGTTTTAAAGCACTTGTCATTTGATCGCAATACTGTTAACAGATTATTGTTTGAAGCAATGTGATTACTTAGTATTACAAATTGGTGCAAAATACCTTAAGCAATGAATCATGAGGAGTAAGAAATATGTTGACTAAACACACACAACAAATGTTTCAAAATTATTCAGATGATTAAATACAGAAGCATAAAATTGTCCGGCAATGTGAACAAAAATCAATTAAACGATTATTCTGCTAAGCTTTAGGTGAAAAATTAAAATAAAACGAAATAAGTTAAGTCCCAAAATAAAACGCCGAGAAAGGAAAAACACTCTGATGTATATAAGAAAATATACAAAGCAAAAATATACTTTTCAATCATAAAACTATATAACTATGTACAGATCTTAATAACAGTCTTTATGTTATTTATATTGGTTAAAACTATGAAAATTTACAATACCATATAATAATAATAATGATAACGATAATAATAATAATAATAAACAGCTTTTTGGCTGTCGTACAAAGTTGCCTCGTACTTCACCGAAGTGTTGTTATATTATTTTTGTCCTCCGGGATCATTGATTCTAACATTTTTAAGTGTTGAAAATTGAGAACCGCTCAAGCCGGTGCTAGGAGACGTGAGTCAGGCATGTTGCATTTTTTCATTATCTCTCATGTGTAGACTTAATTAAACTATGTCTGCAAAAATGGATCACTTTTTTTCATGATATTCATATTTTTGAAGACAAAGCCATCATTTTATGATTAAACATGTTTTGTTACATCATGTGTTATAACATGCAGCAGAAGGAATTGCGTAGGAGTTCCAATTTACAGTCTAAATTAATTGTTCTCTCCTAGAGAGAGTTCCAATTTAAAGATTTGCATTCAACAGTTATTACAGTTAATCGGCTATTTATTAATTCCTCTTGCTGATTTCCGTGACATTTCAAGACAGAGAAGCATGTCCTTGCCGTTCATTTTAACATTTTTATTAATTTTTACGCCCTTTAGTGCAAACAAACCCGCGCACCAGTTACGCTACGGGCCACAAATCACGTGATGATGGTCTTATCACATGATTGTGTCAAGATGGCTGATACCCAAAGACTCCTTTGCAAAATTGTTTTATCTGTAATAAACAGCGACATTATAACTTGAGCTCTGGTGTCAAGTCTGTCGATATGATTGAAAATGAAAAACAAATCATTTTTGTAAAGTGTTGAATCGAAATTTTTAATTACTTGAATGATTTCTCTTTTGGAAATAAACGATGCGATATTAACAATAATTTTCATAATATTTATTTAAGTTTACATTTAACGGTCGTGTTTTTTTTAAGGATAAATATTAACATTGAAAAAAATTTATATAGTCAAAATCTTGACGAAAATGTTGTGATGGCAGAGATCTGATCCTATAATCACTGCGTGGGTGATTGCATTTAGTGCTCCCAGTATATGTGTTTTATAGTACATTTGCTATTATATTTATATATTGGAAGTGTATTTTAGTTTTCTTTGAGATCATCTTATACTATGTTAGTATCATATTCTGGTTAATTGGTATTACTGATTCCAATCATTTAGTATAGACGATTTAAATTTAACAAAGCAAGATCAACAAGAATGGACGGCATATCAACAAACGCATACTCAATACAGAGAAGCAACACAGGCCACTGATATAAATGTACGTATGTCGGTTATAGATGGCTATACACAAATTGATTTTTATTTTCTCATGGTCACTTATAAAAAGAACCGAACTCAAGTTAATTGTCTAATTAAAGTTCCAATATGACAACAACAAAAAAGGTGAGAATAGACTAAATAACAGCAAGCATGAAATGACAAAATTTACTATTGTTATGGAAACGGCCACGACTAAATATAATAGAAAAGATGGATTCAAGAAAAATCGCCCTAAACAGCAAAATCGAAAACGTTACAGGCTTTGATTGAGCCTGTTGACAATTGAAAGGCGTAAGTGTAAGTTACCTCGGCGACCTTTTGCACCCACCACCTTAGCAGTTTTCAATATTTGAAAATGGATTTTGTGAAATTTTGAATTTGGAAAAATCATCTGATATGTTTATGGAACGTTCAGTGCAAAACAAAACTTGAACGAATTAAAAAGAATTAAAAAATAATTATTGAAGAACTAGAAGAACTAAGAGATTCCCTAGTTATTGTCGATTACCGCTTTAATACAGCTTAAATAACGTTCATGAAAGTGACACATATGTATAAATAAATTTTATCAGTTAAAGATTATTATGCAATTCAAGCAGATAAAACCGTTGTTGTATAACAATAATACACAACATTAAAAGATGTTAAATTGGCATATGATTGCAATAGGACTAAATATATAGAGATATCTGAAATGTTTAATGTTTTCGACGTTTTATGTACTGAATTAGATATTTCCCCTGACATTTAAAGATAAATATTTTTTCTTATAGAATTTAAATATTCCTCATTTGAAACGTTTTGGTAAAATGACATATGTAGTGATTTTCTTTATTTGCGATTTCAAGTTGGCAGTCTTTTGCAGAAAAAACATACTTAAACGAATCAATAAAACAAAGGCATTGTACAACATTAAGGAATTAGGAAACAGATTCTGTTCTAAAAAATAGTTTTATGATTATACCTGCCAATGGTTTGAATCCAATGCCTCATTTGAACCTGCGTTTTTAGGTTTAAGTCGAGAAAAAAACAACAACAACAGCAATACACAAGATTTCAAATTAATTTGAATTTGGTAAAACATTTGAATATGATGTCCTCTTCTGATTTTGGTAATTGCTTTGTTTGGTGCCTTACCAATGTTTCTGTATGGCCGGATATCGTTTGGCGTTTCGTTCATTAAACGTCACTCACTCCACCTTGCGGATTTTCCTTTCATGTTCTATTTGTATTAATACAACGAATTAAAATCTGATTGTATGTATGGAATGTGGTACAGAGTATTATGTTTAAAAATAGTAAGAAACAATAATTCCTGCCCTTGAAGCTTTAAAATGACCCAAAACGGTATATAAAAGCGCTGATATATTTTCATTTACTTCCTTCTTTTTCTGAATGTATCTCCCGTTAAATGATTTAATACATTAAGAGAAAGATATATAATGTACCTTTTATTTAGATTTACATGATTATTGTGTCTTTGTTTCGTCTAATATAACTATGAAAATTTAAGAATTTCCTTTGGCGGGATCCATTTTATTTGAACTGTCTCGCCACAGAGGAGCATATTGGGGCTTAGAGTGAGGTTTGACGCGCCTAAAACTAGCACCATATGCATATCAACGTCATATCCTAAAAATAGTACAGACAACATGACTGAAATTATCATGATTTAGACAGAAAGGCTGTTACAATATCATTATATAAGATATTCAATGAATATACATGTATTCGAAGACTAGATATGAACTTACTGCAAAGTTCTGCTGTAAGTTACAATAACTATACTGGTGAATTTCGAACACAAAAAAATAGCGAAAGAATTATGTGGACAAATTATTCTTAAAGGGAAGCATTTTGTTTATAACTTCTTTTAGTATTCAAACAAAGTAAAATATCTGATGCTTTTATATATATTCGTTTTGGTGATAAAAAGAAAATTCGAAAAACATTCAAACTGTAAACGTTTAAAAAATCTCGAGAGTTTAGAATTAAACATGGATTGGATATCGTAAACGCATGTAATAGAGCTTTCAAGGTAAGTACATGTTGCTTAATTATTATTATGTATATGATGATGTACTATGTACAAATGAGAAATAAAAAATCTGTTCTGTTGTGTTTGATAATAATGTACTTTTCTGTTTGAATGAAATATTCAGTCAATAGAAGAAGGAGGTGATAAAACTTTTATTGTTCTTCCTACTTTATCCTGTAGTAAATAATGACATTAAAATAATTGTGTCACTGCTTTTGAAATGGTTTTAGCTTCACAAAAATCTTGGTATTACTGCTTTTTTATAAATCCGTGTTTATCAAAAGCAAAATAAAACTAGTTAAGTGCATTATTGTGTATAAAGCAAACATCTTAAGCGATTAAATCAGTAAACCCATTACATACTTTAAGTGTTTTTATATCCCCTGTGAACTTATTGTGTAACGACAAGAAAGACTTATTTATAAAAGAGATACTGGGGTTTACAGCATACGCAGCAATATTCCTTTTATTTGTACATTACAGAAATAAATCACAATACAATCACACTTAATTATACATGTATTAATTTAATATCGCGTTTTCCCAGTATGTTATGAAAATTGACCTAGTGATCCGACCATTTGGGGCAATATTTTTATGTTTTCTTTTGATTTTATTAGCACAAACTCATATAGTGGCATGCTATTTTCTTATACGCAAGAGTTTGGGGTCATGAGAACTAGGAGAGAATGAGAAAAAGTCTTTATTATTATTGGGAATAATCAAGCGAAGGTTAAATGTTTGCTACCATTGCATTAAATTCGATTAGCCGTTTTCTATAATTCTCATCGAAACAAAAGGTGTTGCACGAAAAAAATGAATATTTCATACACTGATGAGTCATATTATAAACCTTTTTAGGTAAAATGACTTTGAAGACGTGATAATATCCTGTTGTACAGATTTGGGACGTGTCTTTTTATATATATCAGCGATATGTTTAAACAGTCTTACACAATTACATTTCAAGGAAATTTAGAAATACATAAATGTAATTACATACTGTTCAAGTATAGAGTATAACGACCTTTACAGTTTAATTATGGCATTTTAGTGTCCTGATACAGTTTCAAAACACTAATAATTGGCCATATAGCTAATCCATACTTTGCTTCTTTTGCGTTTTGCAGTGAAAACTGTTATATTGACTTAATATTTTGTACGGAAGTCAAAATATCACATTGTTGACATTTTGCTTACTTTATTCCACATTTAGCGCCTTTTACTTCATTTAGTTAGTACCACAAACGTTCTAAGTCCATAAATACAAGAACATAAAACCCATGTTTTCCCTTTCAACAAAGTTCTTTTTTTTCCTTTTCTAAGGCTTTATGTTCCTATAAATGGAAAATATTGACTTGTTTTAAAGTTTACTTTTTGTAAAATATCATAAACAATATCAACAAGGAAAAGGTTACTTTACACAATTGAAAACATGGATGTAAAGTTACATTCATTAGAAGCATAAGAGGAGAAAGAAGACAGTTTTGAAAATGAGTTGAAAATAATTTTGCTTCATGTGCACGACAGTACTAAAAGTATTGATGGAAAAGTTATAAAAATTGATGAAAGATTACAAAATGTTGAGTTTGTCGTAGTCGATAAGGATGACCAAATCGAAAAACTCTTAAATGAGAAAATAAACTGGAAGATGAAGTTGTATATTTTAAATCACAATCAATGTGAAACAATTTAATCTTTGGCGAAATTAAAGAAGAGAAAAACGAAAAACCCGAAGAAACGGAACGTTTACTTCGAAATCACCTGAAAGAAAAATTAAACATTGCTGAGGAATATGTAAAGTCACTACAAATTGAGCGTGCCCACAGAATGGGTGTTCAAGGGCATGACGAAAGGTCGTTTTGTAATCGCAAAATTGTTTGCAAATTTACATACTTTAAAGGTCGGGAGTTCGTCCGAAGTAAAAGAAGCTGCTCGAAAAAACACCCTACTTTTTACATGAACAGTTCCCCCCAGAAATTGTACAAAACGACTAACTGAAGAAAGCCCGAGAGGAAAACAGAACAGCATGGATTGCCTACGACACGCTGTTCGTCGATGGTAAACCAGTCAAGTCAGCCTAGGAATTACCGGGGCCTAGAGGTAAACACAGCCAAAACTAAATTAGTTGTTTTTCGGAATAGAAGACCAGTATTTATTTATTTATTTTTATTTTAATTATTTAGGTGTAGTATTTAATTACACTGGGTCTTTTGTACTCCACAATCAATATCTTATAGGTAAAGCTTTGAAAGCAATGAATCTTTTAATATGTAATATTAACAAGTATGAAATATCCCCTTCTGTTTCCTTGCAATTATTTGATGCTTTTGTCGGCTCTATCATAAATTATGGTTCTTCAGACTGGGGATTTACAAAATCTAAAGATATAGAGAGATTAAACTTGAAATTTTGCAAGGTGTGAAAATAAGCTCTTGTAATGCAGCCATTTATAGTGAGTTAGGAAGATAATTACCCACTTTATAGTAATAGATATGTTAACATAATAAAATATTGGTTTAAAGTGATACATTCAAACAATATGATTGTTAAATGTGTGTATATAAATACATTTAATCAGTGTAAAAAAGGAGTAAAAAACTGGGCGTATACAGTAAAAGGAATTTTAGATGAATTTGTTTTTTCTGAGGTGTGGAATTGTTCTGAACTTTATAATCCAAAAGAATTTGTTAATATTTTTAAACAAAGAGTCATTGCTGTTTTAAAACAAAAATGGTTTGCAGATATTGTTAATAATAACGTTTTAAATACATTGTATAAACATATCAAGGACAATTTTTCTTTGGAATGCTATTTAGATAAAATTAAGTGTATGAAATCAAGAAAACAATTAACCTGTCTCAGAATATCTGGGCATAATTTAAGAATAGAATTTGGTAGATATGGTAGAAACAGACTTGAACGACATGAGCGCATATGTCAACTTTGTAATACACAAGATATCGAAGACGAATTCATTTTATACTTGTTTGTAATTTGTACCAGGACATACGCACTAAATTCATTAAGAGATATTATTATAAAAAAAACCTAGTATGTTTAAATTCATAGGATTACTTCAGTCATGTCTATATTATTAAATTTATGTAAATTCATTAATTTTGCAAATAGTAAGTGAAAAGATATGTTGATAAGCTTAGGTTATACATAAATGTATACGTAAATGTAAATCATTGTTATCATTTTCATAGATATTGTAAACGTTTAGCTTTCGCTAGATATGTTTATATTAAAATGAGATTATTCTGATATTAAAAATATACATTTATCTTATACAAAATCATTTTTTTCTGCAGCAATATATATTCATTTTCAAATGTACTTTAAATCTTTGAATTATATCATGTGTTTATCTATTTATAATAGTTGATATGTGTAATTTAACAAGATACTGAATTGTATACGTTACGAAATTAAATTTCTGTTCTGTTCTGTTCTGTTTATAATAGGTAGTGTTAGTTCTTTTTCATGGATTCTGTCTTTAAGACTGGAAATATAATAGTGATATGATTGTTAACAATGTCTTTTGCAGAATCAGTAGTTTTATAATAGATCAATTAGATCAAAACCCAACACAAATTTAAATATCAAAACATGTTTCGCTTTATTAGCTTCGTCAATTGATACATAAAGGAAATGACGTAAAAGTATAAAACAGACGCCTACGTTAATAGACGCCACATTTGGCGCGTAAAAGAAACGTTATAATATTACAATAAGATAAAACGTCTTTAACTGTTTTATACAATAAAACATGTGCATATGTATGTATAAACGTAATTTTTTTAACATAGCATATATAATTTTCGAAAATAACTGGATCAACAGATACATATATTCCATAGAGAAACTAGGCTAGTAAATAATTACAATAAGTATGAAAATAACAGTTTCTTATGTGAAAGTTTAGAATTTCGAAAAAAAAAACGTGCTTTAATTACATGTTGAAATTGTAAAAAAGGAGATAATAATTTAGAAACATCGCTATTAGTCAGTATATCTTATAAAGCTTAACATATAAAATGAAAATAATTTTTATTTTCATTTAGCGACCGCGCAAAAGAAACACTAATAATGGCATATAACGGTCTCTCGACAAAGCATTAGACAAACGCCATAATTTAATCATATCTCTGTTCTTTGCAGTAGGGGTCAACTTCATTTGTACGAGTATAACGTGTAATGATAATAATTCTCTGATATTTTAAATAGAAATTAAATTTATTGACACAAGAGTTTTGGCGGAGTTTTCAAAAACTTTATTTTACACCTGTACTTTCAATTTTCCACCACATTAGAATACAAGACGATAACGAACGTTTAAATAAACATATTTTATTTTTCTACATTTTAGGTTGTGCCACTTCTATAATGTCCCAAAATTTACAAATCAAAGCACATATTTATACCAAATTGTTCTCACCAAAAAAGTATATAAATCATGATTTGGAGTAAATATTAAGACTAATGTTTCCCGCCTAAACTATATGAAGCGAGCTTGTTATATAAGAACCATTTGGAGTAGTTTAGTATTTTGGAGCAATGTCAACAGGAACACAAATAGGAGCATTAATATGGCAAATCAACGAATATATCGTGGAATTCACGACACATTACGTAGATGTTTGTCATGTTTCAAGAATTTACAAGCTCCTCCATTGTTCTTTCCTGTCCCTAACACTAAGCCTCTCATAAGTGTAGAAGATTTATGTTGAATGTGTATTTTTCATTTAAAATAAACAACCTTTGTCTGATTAATAATTGTAATGATTAATTCAATTAACTGCTGTATATCATGTAAGGCGTAGAGCATTACCTTAAATACACGTTTTTTTTTATAGAATCGTTCTTAGACGGCGCAAGTTAAGTTCAGTTTCAAATTATTACTAACAATGTGTTGATCATTCCGACAAAGAATAATTCATTTCAGCTTGCCTTAGGGAAACAACAAGAAGAGGAATTATTCGTGGAATATTGCACTCCTGTGATCCAATCAGCATTTACTGTAGTCAAGACATTATTTCTGGAGGCAGAAAGAGGAAAGTGGTTGGAAAAATTATCTGACAACAGATACAATGTATAATCATACCATGCAAATGTTTATTTTTGTTTGTCATTTTTGATTGTATAGATTTGCATTTGTAAATCTTTTACAATGAAAGCAAACATCTTTCAAGGCAAATCAGTAGCACAAGAACCAAAGTTTATTTTACGGTTCCTTAACTCTTAAATTCATAGGGTATTACCTATTTGCAATTTGTTTCTTAACTTATATTTAAGATATTGTGATACACAAACGAGATTTAATTGTTTGGTATGATTTACCTTGCTGTTGGATATTACTATAATTTTCATCTATCGCCTAACCCATTATTATGTATTTATTTAATTTAAAACATGAAATGACAGGAACTTTTAATGAAATACGTGCTTGCCATTAGAAAGAAATATTTATTTGAGTTTTATGTTACAATACTTTCATTATGATACGTATGATTATTAATGAAATACCAATATAGTTTTGTATTATTGCTAGGCGTGTTTTAATATTTCACAGTAATTTGTCGTCATGGTCACTCAATGTGTATCAGTAGTATTTTAACCAACTTTAGAGTATCAAATGTCGGCTAGCATTGTAACACATCACATCTATTATTATGTACAAAATGCTCTATTTAAATCAATAAAATATATATTAATAACTTATAATTATATTTGAACGAAAAAAAATAGCTTTAGGAATTATGGGCTTGGTTAAGGTTTTAATGTCTGCTTTAACCGTTTTCTTCACTGCAGAAATATGGTCACATTAATTTATTTTTGAACAAGAAACTTTCATTATATTAGAATACATATGTAATATTTACGGGTATGAAATACATGTTCATTCAGTTCTTTGATAAAAATTTAAATAAAAAAAATCTTAAGCATCTTATGCGAGTAATAAGCCTCGATAATAAAATTTTTCAAAATAACAATAACATTTATAATTATATTTTGATAAACAGAAGTTCTTCAAGTCTTTTAGTATGGGACAGACCATGTTAAAGTAAAAAAGGTACATACAGATTGGTTATACGATTTATTGATATCTGTATATTTGGCTAATAATTGCTGCGTTAGCTTAAATGGTAGAGCACAAAACACATACCCTATAGCACAAGACGACTAAGGGACTTTCGAAAAGGGCGTTTCACTGTTGTTTTTCTTTTTAATATTTTAATTCCAGTATTATTCATACATAAGAAACAAAATAATTATAATGTCGTTATTTGATTTTATTTCTCTTCCATGTTATATGTTTTTAAATAAAGTCTCTTTAATCAACACATTTTTTCTCTTTTATCATATCGTTTTAAAGAGTCAAAGATATAACATTTTTATGTTAATATGCGGTATCGAATTGTTACGTTGTCAGGCAGTATGTTATGTTTCAAAATGATAAAAAGTGAAAGCATCCACCAGGGTTTGACCCCACCAGCTAAATCATATTTTTATATTTATAAGTTGTATCATTTACTGCCCTACAATATCAAACGATGATAAAAGCTCATAAATTATACAATGTACAATACAATATTCTTTATTGATAAGTTAGGTTACAAACATGGTAACAACATGACGATTTATCTACTATATTAAATAATAGTTATAGTATATGAAACGAGTTAGTTACGAGGATATAACACTGGCTTGGGCGACATCAAGAGATGTTTGTGCTAAAAAAATGTCGAGGCCGTTAGGCTATCGCATCGATCAATATGTCATCTGCCGGTGAATATCACGTCATCTTACCTCAGTTAATCATTTCATGGACTGTGCTGGAATTTTTAGAACTGAAGATCGGATTATAACTTATGGCCGAACCATGGCACTCAAATTCTAGCTTTTATGGCGTTTTTCTTACGAAACCCTCACATTTCTTACTATTATAGTAGAATTCGATTAATTATTATTCCTACATGTGTATTTTCTATATTGTATTAATTTGCATAATATTGATGTATGTACTATTATTTGCACATGTTTAAGTATTGTTGGTTAAAACAATAAATAGAGGCCATACCTTATAGGCCATACCTTATAGTATGGTATGGCCATTAAACACAATTTGATAGTTTGTTATTCCTCGCGTGGCTGTTCATAAATATAAGCTATGCCGAATAGCATCAGCGAACTTTATGCGCCGCCACGGGAGGTACGGGTTTTAGCCGTTCGTAGAAACGGCTGAACGGATAATAGCCCTACATAAAATCGTTTTGAACCAGTTAGCAATTACTAAGAAGCGTAGAAAGAGGAAGCAAAATTGTTCCCTCCTCCAATATTTACTTTTATATACATGCAGTACTTTCTGTAACACTTGTAATGTTAATAATTATGTAAGGGGGCGTTTTTCTTATGAACCCCTCGCATTTCTTACTATTATAGTAGAATTCGATTTTTTATTAATTCTACGTGTGTATTTTCTATATTGTATTAATTTGCATAATATTGATGTATGTACTATTCTTTGCACATGTTTCAGTGCGTTTTTCTTACGAAACCCTCAGCGTTTTTCTTACGAAACCCTCACATTTCTTACTATTATAGTAGAATTCGATTAATTATTATTCCTACATGTGTATTTTCTATATTGTATTAATTTGCATAATATTGATGTATGTACTATTCTTTGCACATGTTTAAGTATTGTTGGTTAAAACAATAAATAGAGGCCATACCTTATAGTATGGTATGGCCATTAAACGGCGTTTTTCTTACGAAACCCTCACATTTCTTACTATTATAGTAGAATTCGATTAATTATTATTCCTACATGTGTATTTTCTATATTGTATTAATTTGCATAATATTGATGTATGTACTATTATTTGCACATGTTTAAGTATTGTTGGTTAAAACAATAAATAGAGGCCATACCTTATAGTATGGTATGGCCATGGCGTTTTTCTTACGAAACCCTCACATTTCTTACTATTATAGTAGAATTCGATTAATTATTATTCCTACATGTGTATTTTCTATATTGTATTAATTTGCATAATATTGATGTATGTACTACTATTTGCACATGTTTAAGTATTGTTGGTGGCGTTTTTCTTACGAAACCCTCACATTTCTTACTATTATAGTAGAATTCGATTAATTATTATTCCTACATGTATATTTTCTATATTGTATTAATTTGCATAATATTGATGTATGTACTATTATTTGCACATGTTTAAGTATTGTTGGTTAAAACAATAAATAGAGGCCATACCTTATAGTATGGTATGGCCATTAAACACAATTTGATAGTTTGTTATTCCTCGCGTGGCTGTTCATAAATACAAATACACCTTTAACTTATACAAAATTCCATGTTGATTTCTATTGATTTAAACAATTTCTTAAACATGTTACATTTGATATGCTAAACAAATATATAAAGGAACTAAAAAGGCAAAGACTATACAAACACTAATCTGTTCCCTTAATCAATCAATTGTTATTATGGAAAATGTTATTACATAAAAGGTAGTTAAAGTTACCAATCAATTCGTATGCAACGTTAAAGATTCAATGAGCAATTCATATGGTCCCGTCTTTTCCTAGGTAGCACACAATCGTGTCAAATGCAATTTAATGACAACACAAAACAATCATTGAAACATAACACACAACGTAACGTGTCAAGCTGATAAACAATGACATGTTATTCATCAAGTTTTTACAGTAATACGTAATCTAATCGTCTATAAATCGCGATTGATCACTTGCGTATATAAATACTTTTCATTACCGAAATGTTATTCTCTTAACTTGAAGTAACAACTAACATGCTTTCTTTATTAAAATTCTAAAAAGCCCACATTGTTGTCTTGAATTTCAAAGACAACAAAATATTAGTAAATTCACTTACACCACTATTATAATGATTTAATAATAATATCATATATAATAATAAAGTTAAATTGAACATTTTTGAAACTTTATTTCATGATTTCCAGTGTTTTATTGTAATAGAATCTATATCAGATAATTATATTCTAATAAACCACTAGTGAAATTTATAAAATATAATTTTCACTGTAGCTGGACTATATCTGAATGCGGATGAAAAGAAAATTAAACTAAATAGAATAACAGGCAGAAATAATTGTCATCATACGTAAATTTTGCTTCTATAGGAAAAGAAAGTCGATGTCACCATACATCATGTAAAAAATGTAACAAAATTAGAGAAATTTAACAGAACTATATTTCAAAATTGATGATGTGACGTCATGATGTGATGACGTCACAAAGGAGAATGCGCGACGTTACGCGGCAAAATCAGTAAAAAATACTTAAAATTACTCTAAAAGCATGAAATAAAAAGAAAATTTATTTGTTTTACATATAAGATTGAAATATATTTCATTCGTGAACACCAGCTATTATATTTTCACTCGTGGCTACGCCACTCGTAAAAATATTGCATCTGGTGTTCACTCAGTGAAATTATATTTCAATCTTACATGCAAAACAAACAAATATCCTCTATATATCCCGCAATTAAATGTTTCAAGACGTTCTGTAAAATTTCATAAGAAAATAGCGTCAGCGATCATCATTTTTAACTTTTTTTTCAAAATCAAGATTTTAGTTTTTGTCTCCTACTTTTTTACCCCTTGTGTATTCATTATCGTGTTTATATTGATAATACGCTTACTATAATACTTGTAATAGAGCCATCGTTTCGTTAACATTTCGTATGTAAATGTATATTTTTTTATTTTATTTACATTAGAAAACATAAAGTATTGTATGTAGTCACTATAACAGATATCTTTACAAGTAAGTTATGTTTAGAATCCACACTAATTATCAATTTACTTATTATTTTATATCTTGTCAACAATTGTTGATGTCAACAAGTTAAATATGGCATTCCTGTATGCTACGTTACGGATTCAATAAGCAGTTCATATGGTCCCGTCTTTTCCTAAGTTGCACACAATCCTGTCAAATGCAATTCAACCTGCTTTTTAACTGACATATCAAAAAAACCATTCAAACATTACATACAACGTAACGTGTCAAGCTGAGAAACAATGACATGTGATTCATCACGTTTTGACACTAACACGTAATCAAATCGTCTATAAATCGTGATTGATGAATAGTGTTTATAAATAATTTTCATTACCGAAATGTTTATTCTCCTAACTTAAGTAACTAACTTGCTTTCTTTATTAAAATTCTAAAAAGCCAACATTGCTATCTTGAATTTCAAAGACTACAAAATATTACTACCACTATTATAATGATTTAATGATAATACGCTTACTATAATACTTGTAATAAAATAAATTGTTAGAGCCATCGTTTCGTTATCATTTTGTACGTAAAGATATATTTTTTAAATTTTATTTACATTAGAAAATATAAAGTATTGTATATAGTCACTATAACAAATATATTTACAAGTAAGTAATGTTTAAAATTCACACTAATTATCAATTACCTTACTTTTCAATATCTTGACAACAATTGTTGATGACATTCTTTTTTTCATCAAATGCCATCGTTTAAGAAATTGCGAAACAAATACTTTTATTACGTTCTTTGCCGTAGAAAGTGAAATTATATTTGATAATTTTCACAGTAAAATTATATTTCACTTTAGCAAGACTATATTTGAATGCGGATGAAAATATTATTTCATAACTAAATGGAATTATCAAGAGGAATAAATTCCGTCGTATTTAAATTTTGCTTCTTTAGGAGATGCAAGTAAAAAGCTGCTTACACTGTGTTTAAATTGTAACAAAATCCGAGAAATTTTACACAACTAAATTTCAATATTGGTACGATGACGTCATGAACCCAAGACGTTTTGCGACAAAACAAGTAAAACTTGACTTAAATCACTGAATAGGCATTAAATAAATATAAATTTTGCTTGTTTTGCATGTAGGATTGATAACTATACATCACCCTTGAACATCAGCTATTATATTTCACTCGTGGCTACGCCAAATGTGAAAATATTGCATCTGATGTCCACTCAGTGAAATATATTTCGACCTTAAATTCAAAACAAACAAATATCCTCTATAAATTTATACTACATGTATATATGAAAAGGTCAGAATTAAACTTGTACTTTTATACTTGTCATGCTTTTGATATTATACATGTAGGTGTCAAAATTATTAACATTCATCTATATACTACAACTAAAATTGTTAAAAGAAACAATTGTTAAAAAATGTTATTAAATAAAAATGTTATGCAATTTTCGAGCGATGAAATGATTTTAATTTTCGAGAACAGACAGCTTCACGAGATTTTCATTTGACGTTACTGCGCGGAATTATAACATGGTGGCATATCAGAAATGTTTATTGCTTTCTTCATTTTATGCACTGAATTTAAAATTAAAATGATACCACAAAAAATTCCCTGATGATTTAAAAGAAAGTAAATAACCACGCTAAGACAATCTAAATCTGGATTTGTGTTATTACATTTTGTAAGTTTGGAATATTTTTCTGTCGAATGATTGATTAAATGATAGCAGAGGGAATGCAGCAATATTAAAACAATTGTAGATCTGAAAAATATTTCATGATTAAACGTTGACACACAGAGATTGTATACAATTATTTAGAAAAACAGATATGTAACTTTTACTATAATTCACTCTATATATCTTATCTTATATGATAAGGTTTTAGGATACGATAGCCTTCGTTATATTCATGAATCGGTCTCAATTACCCATTTGTCAATGGACCAACTTTCGGGCTATTTCAGATATATCGTTATGTAGCTTTTGTGTCAGAACAAAAATAGAACGATATATACAACAAGTAGTACACGGAAATTCTAATAAAGGAAATACTACAAAAGTATTATTCATGTCTTCACAATAGTAAACTTGCATTGAAGCTCTTGACCCCGAAACAATTTATCAAAAACGTATGACATATTGCTTTCTAGATTTCTTTCCGTGAAAAATTCTCAAGGAAAAGATAAAGATGGAGAGACATGAATAAACTCTTTGAAGATTCTTTTTGTTGATTCGTAGAAAGCGGTAAGGACTGATTAATGTTTCTAATTAAAATGTTTATAATGTTGTTTCCCTAGGATCACACAAATATGACATTCCTTTTATAAAAGAAAAATGCTGAAAATATTGTGTTGTTTTATATAAAATCTACTGCATCGTCGTCATTACGTTTCTTGCGCTTTTAGATAATTTTTTAAATGCTGGGTTAAAAAAATTGTGCTAATTTCGTTTGCATTTAATTACTAATAATGTAAAGTAAATGTTGCATGATCGTATTTTTTCATGATATTAAAATCAATTTATTCCTAAAATTTAAACGGATGACAATAATGATATTTTTGTTTTCATTTTTAAATTTACAAAGTTATTGTTCTTTTGTCGGCATTCTTTAACAAAACATTTATGCGCAAATATATAGAGGATATTAAAATGTTTGTTAAGTGGTATGAAATATTTTTTTTACGATGAGTGAGATATGATAATTTTTCATACTACGAGATGAAAATAAATCCCGTATAAATAGAAAAGAACTTGAATGTTTCGTTTATTATTTATTTGATATGAATTTAGAAGAATGTAGTCTCGACAGACATCAGTTAAAATACCGAAAACATGTTTCACAGAAAATACGGACAGTAAAATGATATTTTGTATTATATTTTATCAATATTTCTCATTATTTTATTTATACGTGTAAAATAAAAATGTAATTGATTTCTTGTCCTTTGTTTCGTTGCTTGGTTGACTTTTTTTGTATTGATCTCCTAACAAAATATTGTCGATATTCGATAAAAAAAATGTTTTTATAAAACGATGAACAATGAAAAAAAAGAAGCTTTGTGCGTCAAGCAAATATAGTCATTAACATTTGTAAAATCGTTAAGCACGTGTGCAACTTGATTTAAATTTTGTTTAATTATTGTGGTTTTATAATTTCAATTAAGGAGTGTTACGATAAAATTGATAAAATACCCGGTTAAAACTGCAAAAATGAAGATAAATTAAATTATGAGAAGGTCACATGTTTAACATAATTCAAATATCTTCATTTGAAAACTAATTGCATTCACATACATCGTCATAAAAGACAATTTTAGTTAGCATTTTATGTATAAAAATATTTGTTTTATTGAAGTACTTATTTTCCAGACATTAAACAAAATATCTATTTTTGTAAAATACTTTTGACTTGAAATATGATCATATAAAAATCCACTATCATGGTTTAAACATATTTATTTAAGCTCGATTGCGAAACAAGTTATTGCAACTTATATTAATCACTTCCGAGTCCGCTTCCTGGAACCAACCAGTACCATTATGTATATGCCTTCCAAACAGTACCACATTCTTCATCATTAAATAAGCATTGAATTAACGATAACTGAAATTTTGCATGATTAAAAGAGAATAACATGCTACTGTCTTTTATTATGCTGACAAACCACCTCCCCCGACCTGACCAATTCTGTCAATATTACTCTCTAAAGTAAGTAGCATGTTTTACTGAGAACATTTTATCATGTAACTCATAAAAAGCACAAAAATAATTAGATACACTTTTAAATGAAGCATTTTTATCGGGCATAATGTTCTAAGAACTATAAATCTTGAAACTCCTGTGATGAAACTTAAGAGTCAATTTAAGTAATATAATACTATAGTATCAACCCATCCATGCCGCTTTCTGCCCTGCCCTGTTTTAATGTGGATCCGGTTGGGCTCCTTGCCGATGGTCTTGTGATACTGTATAGTCCGGAAGTTGCGTTAATTGAACGCCGCCTTCCTTGTTGATCTTGTTTATCATATTGTTTATGGGGGCCATTTATTCCAGCTCAATTTCATTTCTTTTGCTTATAGACCTAACAAAATATAACAAAAATATATTCTCACCTTGAATTATGATAAGGACAATCATTTTGTCCTTAAAATGTCAAATGCAAAGTTCACAATTTCCTACCAACATTTTCAGTTTTAATCACTTAAATTGTAGTCTAAGGCAAGCTTCATCAGTTTGACATCTTATTTCCTGAATGAAACAACTTCCTCAGTAATTTAACAGTCATCTAGCGAAACATAGACGAGTATGGAAGTTTTAAAATTTAAAAGTTAGTCGAACATATAACATGTGCGCTATGTTAACAAAATAAAAATAAGTATACATCTACCATGTTATTTGCAAAAACTATTATGACGTAATGTTCCTTTTCGTTGTCTTACTTATTTGTCACTTATTTCTAAAATCAACTCGATTCTAGAATAATAAGATCGTCGCCAGATAATGAGATGACATGAAGAATTCAAAGGCTTAAAGACCAAAATAACAAAATAAAAAAAGCAATTGAAAATGTCAGATTTAAGAGTCAGGTCTTATATTTGTTACCGAATTTATAACCGGTGACATACATATGTTCCTTGTGTGGACCTTATCTATAATATTATAGGTTACTGTCTGAAGATATGTATACAACATCGAAAACGCTAACAGAATTAAACGTATAAAAAGTGAACCTTATTTATATTCTGCATTTCCCAGAAACCTTTTTTATATTTATACACAGAAAACTAAGTTATCATTCACTCAAACGAGACCGACTATATACACCGTGTATATTTGTAACGCAGGAACGGTACCATAACGTAAGAATTGTGCAATACTTTCGCCGAAAATGTGCAAATACAAATAAAAAGCAGGGTGTCAATTCCAAGTAAAGAATGCGTTCTAAACAAAAACAAAATTGGAAGAGCAAAAAGTGTTTGGTTTTAGAGAGGTGATCAGAGATTTTGAAACCTGTTATCACATACAGCTGCCAAATTGCAAATATAAAAAAGCTGGCAGTATATACAACGGGTGATTGACGTCGGAATAGTACAAACGACAAGAAAAATGTTGAAAGGGCAGACACAACAATAAAGATGTATAGAACACTTATATGGATCATATTGATGAATACTGATCCAAAAATCAACAACTTTATATTTAGATTCACATGCAGCTGGACGTACGCTTTGAATGAAGTAAGATGAATTTATTTCTAATACAATCTATATAAACTACAAAATAACATTATCCTTATGGTGGTAATGTTTATCCCAATCTATTGTTCAAAACAATATAGGGGACATAAACTTAGTTCTTTTATCGCCTATTTCAATTTGTCACCATCATTAGAAATAGGAAGAAAATTTGTTATATTGTGATTGTCCGTTTCGATAACGATTAACAAGAACACGTTGTTTGAATTGCTAGTATCAAAGTTCATCAAACAATAATCATATAATCTATTACCTAGGTAAGTGTTAACAAATCACGAATATGACTTTTAAAAGGCACGATTTATTAAAAAGTGAAGGTTAAAGAAAAACAAATTGTTACTCGTGCTTAAAACCTAACACTATCTTAACTTTTTAAGTTAAACCGGTAGGGGACTAAAAAGAGAAATTGTTTAATACTAATCATTGCTTTAATAAAAATGTATGGTTTATCACTTGTCAAGTGCAAATGGTAGTTTGCACTTGACAGTACCGTCCATGAACAGGCTCAATCAAACCGAGCTTGCAACATTTTCAATTTGCCGTGTTGGGCTTTTTTAGGGATTCTTATTCATACCACTGCTCGTATAGTCTTAGTATTATACATTTGAAATGTTTCTTGTTTCTTACACTATCGTATTTCTTATATTAACTGACATAGAACATATTTAAAGCGAGACAAAACATCAAAAAACATATTGTTTACGGGGTATTTATTGTTAATTAACAAACTGCAATTGTTCATTAAAGTATTGCCAAACTTCTCAACGCCAAAGGATATCTTTGATCGTTTTTTAAAACTGGTTAAATTTACATTTACAAATGAATCACACTATTAATTTAGTAATAAAGGTTTACTAGAAATTTGAAAATAATCAATATGATGATCACTAAAATATATTAAATTCTATTTATCCCATTTTTTCACTAAAATTCATTTAGTTAAAAATATTTATATATAAGTTTGGAAATTACACATTTTACATTTTCAGAATAGACTTTATTATCAAGGTATTTGTAGAGAATACAGCTATCATCCTTTCTCCGTTTGAAGTGTTTTGGTTTGAAATTGTATCACAATTTAACAACATAATATGCAGTTTTGAGCCCAATTTGACCCATGGTGCCCCTTTTGGTAGCAAATAATGTTTAACACTACTCATTATCCTGCAGATAATTTGAGAAACTAAACCAAGCTTTACCATTCTTAATGGGTGCAAGTGATTTAAAAAGCTGACATAGATTTATATCTGTACTACATAAACTCTGTTTTTCCACGATACGCATTGATTGAAGTCAATACAATTATGTTACAAAATGTGTATGTGCCATTGTTTTCTTACCTTTAATGAAATAAGAATAATGAACACTAATGTACAAGTAGGAACAAGCGAGATTGTTATGCACGCGTAAAATGGTTGCGGCGAAATGGTCAGATGTGGTCTGCATACCTTTAGAATAGCAGAATAAATGCTACCTAGACGAATGACTGTTTAGTTCTGCACAGTGGTTGAAATTAAAGGGGAAGCGTAACGACACGCAAAAATGTCATTACGTCCGTACTAGTACATGAAGTACTTGTTTCATACTGTGACAGAACGGGTACGCTTCAGTCAATGTCGTAATGCACCAGGAATCCGACATCATGTGTCTTATTTATATACAGACAGTGCTGCTCGTAATGGTTTATCAAAATGTCTTGAATATATTTCATTATATACTATATCTCGTATAACTATATTTTATCAAATTCTGAGGTATTGTACATGGAATGCCATTCATTTATTCTTTGTTTCTAAACATATTGAAAAATTCAGATGTTCAATGACAGTGCAATGCAACAGCTCTTACACCGATGCGTTTTGTTCTAATGTGAAACAGTTCGACATGTTGATACAATTAAACGATCATGTAACACCGATTGAGATATTGAAATATAATTTAAATTTGAGAATTTGAAAAAATGAAGAAAAAAAAACCCAAAAAAAACGGTAATAGTCATACTATAACAAATATAAGCTTATTTTACCATCAATTTTTATTCATTTTTTTACAGTCATCATATCCCTTTTTAATTTTGTTCAAATCACAATGTGGATGTTGATAAAATTAAACGTGCATGTAACACTGATTGAGATATCGAAATGCAATTTAAAATTTAATAATTTGAAAAGAAAAACCCACAAAAAACGTTTATAGTCAAAATATCAGTAGAAACAATTTTCTATTTATGTGCATACCATTTAGATATAAGTGTTAAATAAATAGCAATTTATCGCATTCGTTGTTTGTTTAGGTAATTGCCAGAGTTATAATAAAATTTCTCTGTCGCATTTGATTAAAAAGTTTAAAGACATACGTCAACCATTATACAACATTAACATATTAGAATATGTTTGTTTCTCGTAGAGAAAATAAGAATCCCTAAAGAAAGCCCAACACGGCATAATTGAAAATGTTACAGGCTCAGTTTGTTTAGTAGTCAAATTATTAGGGATTACGTTTTCCCCGTTTTAATATAAGTTCTCTAATCACGTGTGATAAAAAGAGGATCAGGATCCACAAGTATTAAGAGTAGGTCGTTGTTAACACATGCAATATTCAGTTTAGACATCAATATGTATCTGTATAATCCCCAAATAGTTACAATTATTAAATGATGATGACATTGGATCCGACACATTCACGAGGAGCTAAAAATTATAACATTGGTTGTTTTCACTAAAAAAAGATCTAATTATTAACCTTCAACAATGCTTTGTTGTTGTTTTTTTTTGCCATTCTGATTTTAGCACATCATACATATTTCGCAAATCAATCTATCTAAACGGCTATCCTTGATAACGAACTCGTAATTACCAATTTCTACGCAAGTGAACGACTATTTCTAAATCAGCGATCATTAAACTCAATGTCCAAGATCAGTTTTCACCTATTAAATTTACCTCGGATCGAACTAGCGGGGAGGTACATCTATACATTAAATCTACCCAAAGGAGTGTCACTAAAAATCGTATATCAATTAATCTGCTGAATCTACCTTCTTTACTTTTATTTAATAAGTTTAAATAATACAAATTACTTAAATGGAAATGGCTTGAACGAAAAATCGCTTACAACCTTTGCTAATGTTACATTGATCCTTCAATTAACGGAATAAATCGATAAAGTATAAAACAGAAACATTTCCGTATATCGCTGTCTGAAGTGTTTTGCTAATTGATGTAAAACAACGGATACATTAACAGCTTCTATAATGACATAAAGCCAATAATTATTCGTTTTTTCTCTTACATGTGTGGAAGTACAGAATACAGTTTACGGAAAACAATATACTATAAATACGTAAACGGCCGTTTGTTTACATAAAAATGATATAATAAAAAATAAAAAAATAAAAACTTATTTACATTAAATGTATGGTAGAATACTAATAATTTATATTAACACAATTAGATTGATGTTAAAATTGCCGATAAATCTTAATATGTAATAAAGAAATGATTGATAATATGTGTACAAATGTGATGCAGATTATATTTCTGGATGGATTTTGTTTTTTCTTGTCAGATGAACACTTAATAAAATTTAGCATACACACCTTTTTCTCTAATCTAATCAATATCCTTCAGTACAGAAACTAACATAAAAGAGAAATATTATTATATTTATATGTATACCATTTAGACAAAAGTGTCAAATAAATAGCAATTTATCGCATTCGTTGTTTGTTAAGGTAATTGCTAAAGTTATTATATAATTTCTCTGTCGCAATTGATTTTATCGAAGCTTATCCGACAGCATTTACCTGCAGTATAGAAGTTTTAACTGTGAAACAAACTCTGCTCTGAGAAACAATATTTCGTACAACACCAGTTAATTCAAAAACATCAAGCAGACCAGAAGCTATAGCATTTGGTAGATTATGATATTTCCAAAGTGCAATTAATGTTCAACTGTGACAATATGGCATATTAACGTCTGTACTTTCCGTTGTTTTTTTTCTCGTGATATAGCATAACACTTGAATACTTTATAATAAGAGAGAAGAGTTAAGTCACCAACTTGAAAAATAATTCAACATCGGTTGATATTTGTAAGGAAAAGACATTAGTTCACCGACTTATGTTTCAATGAATTTTATGTTAAATCACAATTTTGAAATATCGTTCCCCCTCGGGTTGTATAATATGGTTATAGTGTGTTATTATATGATCTAAAAATAGTTGCAATCTCATTGGTCCAAACTGTAGTCAACAGAACTTTTTATAAAATCATATTCACTGGGGGTAGTATCATATTAACTGGCTGAATTGGATTTTCCAAGTCTAAAAATAGATTGAGACTCATATTCAATGACCATACACCGTAGACTGTTAATTACGTGTGCTAATTAAAAAATAATTATTGCGTTTTGTTCTTTATGGCATATTTCTCGATTGAAATATCATTACTTTACTGTTATACTTAAAGGCTAAACCGCATCGATGAGTATAAACTTGAATTACTTTTGTATGCGCAGCGTTCGCGTAGTCGTTGCACGCCTAACACGTGCGTCTTTTTTCCCGCGCTTCAACGAGGCAAAATTTGTACATGTACATAAGGTTGTACTTTTTCGTGATTTTTTTTAAATTCTGAGCCTATTCATATAATAAAACAATTATTGATTAGTGAGTCATTAAATATGATGTGATATTCACCGTCGACCTCGGCTATCGCCTCGGTCAATATGTCATCTGCCGGTGAATATCACATCATATTCAATGGCTCACTAGTCAATAATTGTATATTGAACGATAAAAATGGCAATAAAAGGAAACTCTCAACAAACAGTGTGTTACTTCAAAGAATCATTATTGTGACAAAAAAGTTCCGTATCACAAATTGTTTCCTGTTTCCCATAATGTTATCTTAATTGAAATAAGCGAAGCAAAATCATGTTTATGTGCGAGTCGGAGTTCCGTTTATTGACTTGTATTATTAATTAAGGTTTGAATTATTCTAAGTTACAATGTTTTAGTTCACAACGAATATAACGTTCCACTATAATAGCAGCAACATTACATCATGTTTTATTTAAATTTCAATTATAAATTAAGGTTTGAATTATTTAAGGTCACAAGTATAAAGCAGCAATGTATGTATTATGTCCTAGTATTAGTTAACAACAAATATAAAGTTCTAGTATAATAATAGCAACATCGCAACATGCTGTTTCAGAATAACTATAATGTGTACGGCAATATCACTTATAGTGCTCTATTTAAAGATCGCTCAACGTGACGTTATGTTTGTGATAGTTCCTTTCATGTTTCGAAATAAGTAATGTATACATAGGTTATAAAATTAAGTCTAGTGTAATGCTATGATTGCAAGATCTAGGTCATTATGCAATAATTTTGGCCGCCTTGCTATTCAGCATTATTTATCCTCAATACCTATATTACTGTAAATGTACATAGCAACAATATATAGGGTATTTCAAGACAATATTTGGAAAGATTTAGGTCATTATGCAATTTTCAGCTCCTTGGCACTGGGCATTATTTTTTAATAATAGGCCAGTGAATGATCGCTCGTACAAAATTACTTTATCAACTCTCAGTGACTTTAAAGATGGCCGCTGTAGTCACTTGCAAACACAATTTTAGGTTGAGGTTACATAATCAAACGCAATCAACAAGTCAACAAAACATCCAATAATGTGCTTAAACAAAAATGTGATTGATCCTCAGAAATTCCTAAAATGTCTTTAGATTGAAGGTAGATCTACTGTATAGACATTAACATTTTGAAGACGGCAAATACTTTATAATAAATACAAGCCGAAGAAATAGTCATGTATTAACACATCTCCAGATAGATGTTAAGAAACTGTAAGACAATGTCCAAAAAGGAAGAACTAGAACCAGCAACGAGCTAGGAAAGAGATTTCGATCCGAAGAGAGCTAGATTTGTGACATCGGAGCTATTGAAGTTTAAATGAAACTAGAATGAAACATCATTCTCACAGAAAGAACATTTGTTATTATTTATAAACACACTTTCATCTTTATTTTATGATTTCATGTTTTCAAAGATCATCGGACGTTTCTTGCAAGTTTGTTTAACCAAATGACAGATATGTTTACATTGCAAACTGTCCGTTTCTTACAAAGGGCGACAACTAAGATTTAGCTGTGATACTTGGTTGCTGCCTGCTATTATGCGAATCATGGTCGACATTCGGGCCATTATCACATTATGGCGAACAGCAACCAAATATTAACCTCTAAATCTTGTTACCGTTACCTAGAAAAAAATCTTATTATAATAACCTAAGTTTCGATAAAAAGCTTATACGCATAGCAATTGCTGTAGGACAATAGTGTCGTTGCCTTTGCCTTGTTGATCTTTATTCTTGTTTTTTTTCGTAAATGGCACATTAAAAGTTACATTAAAGGTGCCTTAATAATATGCTCACTTTTGCTTCTCTTATATCTTCAATGTTAAGGCACGTAAGATGTTGCTTTCAATAACTTTTGTTCATGAACGGGATCATTGATGAAAGCACTATTAAGTGTTGAGAATTGAGAACCTCTCAAGCCGATGCTAGGGGGCGTGAGGGATGTTGCACTTATTCAGTATCCCTCTTGAACAGACTCAATCAAACCGAGTCTGCATTTCTCTTGTAATGTTGTTGTGAATAATGCTTGCGAGGGATCACTTTGTTTCCAGATTTTTTAATTAAATTTAGTTTGCACCATTTTCAGTCTGGCCTTGTTGGATTTACAAAACTAACAATTTCACTTATTCAAATAGTGCATAACCGCTATTCTTTTTTGCTACTTTTTACTAGTTCAGAGATCACTAGCATTCTTTTACTTCGGACCATACACCTTTTTATGGAATTGCACGCACGTTTCATATTGAAGATTCCACGATCAACGCCGTATGGTTAGCGGATGTTGTTATACTACTTGTTACACCATGTCCATGTAAAACTGTTGGATACGGTTGATGCATTTTTCCGCTAACGACCATGACCATATACAGCTCATCGATCAATCCGAACCTGTTGCATTGAAGGTTCCATGATAACCGCCATATGAATATATCTGCGGATGTTTCAAAATTCCAAATTGTACCAGTTCATGTTAAATGTTGAATACTGCTTAAGCCGGTGCTAGGGGGCGTGGACGGAAGTTTGCACTTGACAGTACCGTCCATGAACAGGCTCAATCAAACCGAGCCTGCAACATTTTCAATTTTGCCATGTTGGGCTTTCTTTAGAGATTCCTATTTTCTCTGTCTTATATAATGCAAGTATTGCATACTTTAAGGACATTTTTTCTATTTAATTGAAAACTTCCTGAACAGAAAGAAAAATGTTTATATTTCATCAAGAAAAATACTTGTATGCTATATATAATTTATTTAACTTATTGAAGTGTATATCGGACTGTAAAGTAATTTTACATTCATGTTTAATTTTAACATTAAATTTTATAGTCTAGATGACTGGATACTGCTCTAAAATAAAACGTATATGATCGACACCTTGTGTTTTAAAGATGTGGCTCTTTCATTGTTTCTTTTGAATAAAGTAAATCTCACTGAGCCGGCAATTTCTATTTATTTCTTTAAATTACTTTGTCTTTGGTAAACATGTGTTTTACGTAACCTGACTATTTTAGATAACTTAATCTAGATAGATATTTAGTTAAATAATACTTCAAGTAATTTTATAGAAGATACTATAGACGTACCTTAGTACCTTATTGCGTTAGAAAAATCTTTATTTGATTACTTAAGAGTGTTAATTCGGTTAGGAGAAGAGCTCTCTTTGTGTAATCACATTAAAGTATTTACAATCACCTAAATAAACATCAACCGAAAGAAAAACTTTATACACATCTTGATCTGGCGGCAAATTAAAAATGCCATCATTTTGTTCAACTGATGAAAAGTAAATTGTTATTACATATATAGTAGCCAAACTTAATTTATTGATATTACTGTCTATTTTAATATTAATTTGTTTATCTTTTTTGACGTTTAAAAAATGGACCTGTTTCAGAAAAAAGCGTATGCTTGATATTATTACCATACTTCGAATGTATTTTGTATTATGATGTCCCTTTTTTCATACCAGTTTTTCCATACATATTTATGTTTTTGAATTCCTTCTTTATGATGTAATATAATTTTTTGTTGAAAAAAAAAAGATATACGATTATTCAGTACGTCCTTGTTTAACGCATTATCCAATATTTGATATCCAAAAGTAAATACACAGATTGTTTGGAAATTGTAAATATTGAATATTTTTTACTTTATTTTATTTCTTTTTGCCAAAATCTCTGCCATATTTTTTCTTCTTTTTTTGGTTTGTATTTCTGTCCCAGTTGTATTTACATGTATAGTGTAATTTCAATCGTGTTTAGTATATACTTTCGTGCACATGTTCATCTTTCTTGCAGTAAAACATGTCACTTATTCGTTCATGTCACGTTGCAATTCTGTTTTTGTGTTCTTTATTTTAAATCCATGCATTAATCGTTAGAGATTTTTCGAAGATTTTATTCCTTCATTTTAAACACAAACAATTTATAAATTTTACTTAGGCCTATGGTTTATACTGTTTGGCGTTATTTGACCGACAGGGTGTGTGTTTCCCGTCAAACAAAATAAATAATTCGATAAAACGATATTATTTATTTTAGAGAATTTCTAAAGAAATGCTGATAATGTAATGGTCAGATATGCACTAGGGCGTAAATACTATTGCAAGCTTATTGAAAATTTTCTAAGACTTTTCTGGTCCTTCGGGATCATTGATGCCAGCACTATTGAGTGTTGAGATTTGAGTACCGCTCAAACCGGTGCTAGGGGGTGTGAGGGGTGTTGCACGTATTCATTATCCCTCATGTACAGACTCAATCAAACCGAGTCTGCAATTATCTTGTAATTTTGTTGTGATTAATGCTTCCGAGGGATCACTTTGTTTCCAGATTTCAATACTACGTGTCCAAATGCCCAAAACGTCATCAACATACCGGAAATACTCAGTTTGTCCGATTTCTTTATTATTTGTGACTCCCATGATCCAAGGTGAATGATAATTGCGTTGTTCATTCCTATTCGTTAATCAATGTATATATAAATATTATATATTCAGTTTACTTCATGAGAACTTATGATAAGAAAAATATCTCTCAAAACACACCTTTCCATCGCGGTTTAAACAATATTTAATCGTTAACCTACATTGTTGAATGAACCAAAAAAAAAACAACTTAACAACAAAGAGACGAAGTAAGTCGGCTATAGCATTATACAATACTTAAACGTTGACGTGTGATCTCAGACAATAATTACTTGATCAATTACAATTGCATTACTTTTTGTCTAAATATAGGACCACAAAGAGTGACGCAATAACTGAAATATATCAATTTAATGCTGTAGCATTTAATTCTATAATTTTATACTACAAATTGAGTTCAGTTTTGAAATCGAACATCTTAACTTCTTTGAAATTGATGAAAACATTATGTACTTGAAAACCAAAGACAGGAAGTCATAACTGACGAAACAAAAAGGGAGGCTACGCTCAATTTATTGCCGAAAAAAGAGCTTCCTGAGGTACTTCAAAAAGTATACAAGCAGGAATGAGAAAATGTGTTGTGTTAATAGCAATGTAAGAGTAAGGAGGGCTTTTATTCTCTCAAAGAAATGCTTGTCATCGTAACTGAATTATTTAACGAATAGATAATAAGCAGTTGTAATTGTTCATTATGCGACAGCTTAAATACTTCTAAATTAAAGATTTCGAATTATTTCGAAAATTAACTTTGTAAAGATAATACGGTCTGTTTGTGCGTGTGTCATACTTGATTGTGAGTTTGCGTGCGCGGGCGCGCGCTTGTGTTTAAATGTGAACGATGCAATTGGCATGTTTCTGTTAGAACTAGGACTAAACAAAATCACTTCAAACTCAAGGATTTGTCTCTCTACCTTGCGATACAATGCAAATTTGGTTTTATGACGCAACACCTTTCATTGATTCAAGGTTTTTGCGAACCATGATAGACAGTACTAAAGTATTGACTTGTTCTTTAGTTTAATAGAATCAACGCAATTTCTGCGATGCATCTACATTGTCATTTAGCTGAAATGTAAATTCAAAAGGAAATTGAAATTACTCATTTGTTAATATAAAATACTTCTTAACACTAATCGATAAAGATTGAATATGGATTTTGGACGAAAGTTCTTCATTACTTTGTTAAACCAAAAACTAAATATGAAATTGGGTGATAAATAGAGATTGAGTACATTTATGCCGTTCTGGCATTAGATAATAGTTATGTAATACATTATAAGAATTCGGCAAACTTTGACTTGATGAAAAATAATTGTTATTAAACAGTCTCACTATGCAGTCTCTTTTAAATATAACATCTATTTAGTATACACACATGAGGGTTGTGTCACGTTTTTATTTCTATCCACTATAAGCAAATAACATATATGAAAGAATAATGTCATAAAACCATTAAAAACTGGCAGATAAGAAAGGAAAAAAATAACTTGACCAGCGATAGGGAATGTAGCTTCCCAAACATATTTTGCATTCTCTCATTTAAATTAGACAAACTTCAGAGAGACTTTCTCGATTTCATGAAACTTTTGCAATGAAAGATGAGCATAAGATATCTTTATATACTTGAAAATGGTAAACGACATTGTACATGCTATTCATGTTAATCTATTCAACAGTTTGTTTCACGCCAACAGTACTATATAAAAATCACTAACAAGACAGACGGGGATTGTATGATAAAGCTCTTGATAAGAAAACATTACGTGACTCAAGACAAGGCCAGTCATGCTTTATAAGCTTGACATGTTATTGCTGTAATATTGTGATAATGAGCAATTGTTTTACGTCTTATTTTATTATTTAATTTCATTGCAAAAGTATAAATAATGTATATTCAAAAATATTTACTCAATTGATAATGCTAAAGTTTTAACTGATATAATATATTTGCATTAAACAGATTTCGGCCACATGAATATTTGCTCTAAAATATCGTTAAGCTTATAAAATTGAAAACGTTGAAAAGATATTAATCTCTGTGCCACTTAAACATTGGCTTTCTAATGCCAGTACAATACAAATAATATCCAATTAGTTATAAGTTACAAAACGTTTTGGATTAGACACACAACTACATAATTCCTTTTTATGATAAAACAAATGGAAACTGGAAACAAAGTGATCCCTCGGAATCATTAATCACAACAAAATTACAAGAGAATTGCAGACTCGGTTTGATTGAGTCTGTACATGAGGGATAATGAATACGTGCAACATCCCTCACGCCCCCTAGCACCGGCTTGAGCGGAAGCCAAGTTTGCAATGGTTTGGAATAAACTTCAAGAATATGGAAATAAATGATTTTAATCTTAATAATAGAATATAGCTTTAATATAATTAGCATTACATCTTAGCTTGCGGTATACATTTGTAATATCAATAAGAGAATATATTCCCATTTCAGACAGCGACAAAAAGTTAGGTATGCTTTAGAAAACATCAAATGAACGCTGCTGTTTCCCCAATCTTAAATTAAATACGATAACCAGAAAAAACTTATTATATCATTTCTTTGCTAATATGCTTGAGCTATACTCATTTGATGCAAATTTGCGTATCAGATGAACCATTATTTCTTGTCAAGATTAATACTTACATAACATATTAATCTAAATGTTAATAACATTGCTTCTGTAGAACTCACGCAATCACATTATTTTAACAAAAATCTATTTGTTTAGGAAAATGGTTTCACAGATATTCGTTATTTCCTTTTATACTCTGTAAGCAACTGGAAGAACATATGGCGTTTCTTTCCATACACAAAAGAAACAAACAACCCCTCAAGAAATTAAGTATAGTTTGAATGCATAAGAATGAACATAAACATTTATTCAGAGTAAACGTATTTTATCGGCATGAAATCAATTTAATTTCAAAACATTAAAAAAGTGTGTTTTTAATAACAGAAATAAAAGAAAAACAATATCAACTGACAAACATATTGTAATATCTGTTAAATTAAATGGATAGACTCTTACATACTGTATACCATTTTCATACAGACAAATGATAGTAATATATCTGAATATAGCCATAAAGCATCAGTACATTATCTGTCCAGTAAGAAAGGAACACTGTTCATGATTGCTGTATGTCATTCTATTGACTATTGTCATTCCTTTTACAAACTTTATTAACAGAACACAGAACACAACAATAAATTGACATGTTCACACTAATTGAATAAACCAATTCGATTTTCTGTTAATTGCAGGCTAACTAGGAGTTCATTAGAAGCTATAAACGATGCTCTTGTGGACGTTCCTTTAACATAACAAGGTCATGTGGGTATATCTTCAGCTTGCACAGGTATCTAATAAATAGTGCGAATTACTTCACAATCTATTTACTTTATTTCCTTTACCTCCATATTCAGATAAAAATTACGTTGGCAGTATAGTTTAGATAAGAATAAGGAAATCAGTTTTTGGAGAAAGCAATAGACACTTTCGACTTTTTTTAATTTATATTCTGTCTCGGTTTGATTTTTTGTTTGTTTTGTTTTTGTTTATCTGTTTTATGCCAAATCAATGTGTTTAATTATGTTATTATCAATACAATTTTGTTTTCTGAACGTTAAATGAGAAATTATATGTAAAGATGGATTTTATAGAAGATGTCGAAATGTGTGATAATTAGATGGTTTCAAGATCGTTGTAGAGAACTATGCATGAACTGAAGTATTAATACTCAGACTAATGTAAATGTCCACTAGAGAAAAACATATAGTATTTGGACCTGAAGCAACTCAGCAAAGTGCATCCATTAGTTGCAACGAAATATTTATGTCTATATTAAAGTTAATGATAATTAACGAAACCTACTGGTTCAACGAAACCATGCCAAAAGGTCCGTTTTTCGTACAGAATCGGAGCACAGAATCGGAAACAAAATTCACTTGTGCTCCTCGTGTACAAAAGTTTGTTGTCTTGAAAACAAATTCATAACTTATTCAACAATGTTGCTGCAAATGTATATTTTACATCAAACTGTGGCCATTTAGTACCGTTGGTCCAACTCTCTGGAATAAATTGCCTCTGTATATAAGACAGTCTTCGACTTTGGGCATGTTCAAGAAAAATGTCAAAACCTACTATTTTAGAGATTTTTGCGCATTGTTTTAAGATTGTGAATAACTATTCTTTTTTTTAAAGTTTTTAATACTTTATATTTTACACGGCTGATATCTTTAACATAGTTCATTTGTCATGCATATGTGTCTTTTTTATCTATATGTACATACTTTTATTATCCTTTTGTACTACGCCATTGAATATGTATATAGAAATAGGCGTTTAATTAAATAGAACAGTTTCAGTTTCAGTGTTTCATATAATGTGTTTTGTTCTTCTTAACCAACCAAGTGAAATTTAGTATAGGTGTTGGCCAACTATTTGATGATATATTATAGATTGGGCATATTCAGAAATGTGGCAGCTTTCTAATCAGTCTGAACATTCACTTTCCATGCATATATACTCGGATGACAGACAGAAATGTGCAATGTATCAGTCGTAATGAAAGAAATGAAACAATTTCGTCTTGTGCAAACACAAATCATTCAACAGCTTGACAATCGTTGACATACTCTAATCAAGAAATAATCAGTCTCTGGTCTTTGAATAGCATGTTCGTTCGTAATAGAAAATTGTTCAGAGCGATATTATATTGTTATATCTCACACTTAAAACAGATCGTAATAGTTTTTATGGCCTTTCCTATTTAAATGATGCGATAACCATTTCTTTAAACTTCGATTTTGTAATGATGCATGCCATTTTACATCTTTTAACAATTCGTCTTTGGAAATTTTTTACTTGGCAATTCTTTTATGTACTAATGTACGCATAAGTTAATGTGTCCGTATCAATTAACTGTTATAACGAATAAAAGTTTAAATATGAATGCATTCAAGCATTCTTTTATCGCTCCAGAAAGTAATGTACGATCTGACATAAACCAGACAAATTTCGAACTTTTTCTTGAGTTTCGAACGAGCATGATTTTTGCATGGCAGTTCAAGATTTGGTGTAATCTAGTCTCTGCATGAGAAATAGTCTTTTGCCAGACAAAACACACAAATTGTTTTGGGGGCTTTGAAAAAATACTCATGGTCACCTTTCCCGTAACAACATTCAAGAATATTACGAGCTTCTACCAATAACAGCTGTACTACCTTTTTCCAATCGGCATCAGTAGAATGTTTTCCGTTCAGTTTAGCAATCATCATGACGGCGTTGCTGTTTTTGACAGACTATCAACTTGTGCTTCTTCTTTTGAAACGTAAGTAACTCTCAAGTAAATTTCTTAAACAACCGAATAATTGTCTCTTCGTCGATTTTGTGCAGCAAATTAAGACAATTCTTACCAAAATTATAGCCAAACTTACTTCTGTAGACAGAATTTGTATTGTAATGCACCTCTACCATACAGATGTGAACATTTTAATTGAAATAATTTGCAGTTATTCCTGTATGGTTTGTACAACAAACCCATGCTAAAGTCAATTCTGTTTTACACCCTCTGTCGCAAGGAAGAATAAGGAGTTTAAACTTTATGATGGTAAGAAGTCTTTTTTAAGTTCCAGATTTTAAAAACCATTAGCAAATGTTCATTTGAGAGCAATAAATGTGTTACAATATTTTGAATAAGCTTACATGCACTGTAAGGATAGATTTCCAACAATACATATATAAAGACATTTGATATTATCTACCCAGATCAAACAGACTAACTATTCTTATTTTTAAGACTTTATTCAAACAGTATAATATGTTAAAAGAATAATGACAGATTCCTTTGCTATAGCAATTTAGAATATATTTAAGATTTATTTCAAATGTGATATTGCAATAAACATTAAACAGGACATTTATATATACAAAAAAGCTTCTTTTTTCAAAATTAATTTGTAAACCTAATTATCGTTTGTGGAACGATAAATGTCCTATGCAATTAAAAATAGCAGGATAACAATAAAAATTAAAAATGAAGGAAGGTGCTTTTTCCGATTTCTTATCTTTAAATACATAATACATAATCTTACTTCATGCAATTAACATTTTTTATTTTACTGTTATCGTGATATTTATAGATACAATAAACCAGCTCTGATCTTAAGAAAAAGTCTGCGTTTTTGGTTTAACGGTACAAATAATTGTAAATAAGCGATATAAAATGGAAATTGAGCTGAATAACCTGTTGCAAATCAAGAAATATTCATAACCGCTTTTGTTATTTCTACCATACTTCATTAGAATGAATATCATTCACAAACAAACGGAGATTTATCTTTAGATAAGCATTTTTATCATCTGGAAAATCATTACAGTGTGACAGCCAATACCCCCATTGACCTAGAAATATATATATATATAATCAGTAAACATGTCATTTTGAGAATCTAATTATATGAACAGGACATCTTGTATGACATTGGTGGCTGTTGTACATGAAATGTAAGATCTTGAATAATTCTAAAACTAAATAAAGAGGAAAGAAAATGCTTTATTTTAATACATTACAATACGTGATTGTTTACATCAGACAACTTAAAAAATTACAGTTGTTTTGTTTTTAAATGTTCACTTTTATGTTATTTTTCACATTTTATTGACCATATATGATCACAAGCTGTAAAAGTGACTTTCAATCTTAAAAGTTTGTTAATAGAAAAGTTACTCTAAGGGTGTAAATGTTTCAAAATTGCAGGTTTCTCAAATCACACTGGTTACCACTATACAATGACAACTTTCAGTTTTATATCAAAGGAACGAAGGCAATTGAAAGAAAGTGCGCAAATAGTGTGTACAATTTTAATACCCATTCGTCTTGTAATGGTCATACCTTGAAGTGAACTAATAAAGGTCAAATAAATACGATATGTATAAACTCATGTGATGAAAGCTGTAGATACGTTTAATACATGTTGTGACAGAAATAAATACTAACTACAGTATGAAATACTGGAATTGTACATAAATGGTAATATGTTCCTAGAAGACACTTCACAAACATTCAAATTATACATCGGTCAACATGACAGTTTCTCTAGATTATTTTACCATGAATGTCTAAATCGATTGTCGGTACAGTAAAACATGACAACATTTTGCAAATTATTCACAAATTGACACCATGAACATTGCCAAGAACGTGTTGTAAATCTCGCATCAGCAAAATGTAATTTAGAATAGTTGCTCACCCGTAGTTGCTATTCGGTACTATTATTTCCAATCTTAGTCAAATAATAAAAACCAATCCATTCATAACTGACGGCAAATTGTATTTCAGTTTATATTAACGTTTACGAAACAACATTGTACTAATAACTTTCGCCTTACAAATAAAGCCATATTGTGTTCATGAGATGGACCTAATGGAAGAAAAAAACAACAAATATGATTTGTCTGTATGCACAGTCGTAAAAAATGCGATTATATAAATCTCCTTTCAGACACAAGGGTTGCCTTGTTGCAAATATGCGGGGAAAAATGTGGCTAGAAATTTTTAGAACCATTACCTTTACTCAGATATCTTTGAATCAGTATTGCATATGACTTAGTATATATTCTAACATGTCGATCTTATCGCAAGTAATATGAGAGTAAAATCCAAACTAAATATTATTACATCAATGATTATCTTATTTGTGCAGAAGAATTCCCAAAGAAACAAATCTACAAAGGCAGTGCAACTCAATTAGTAAGGCATGGACGGAAATAAACATGTCATACTAGTAGTAGATAAGCCATAAGTTATTATCAAATGTATTTCTAAACGAGACAGCAATAAATGTTGAAGGTAGCACCTGAACGTCTTTAATACCTCAGATAATTTGAAATACATGTGCATAGACGTAATGCTAAATGGTATAATGGTATAAACATTGTAAGATTAACACCAATAAACAGAAGAAAGTATATTTATTCTTTTGATGTCATAAGATTATTGTTCTGGAGTGTCGCAAGACATCACTTGTTAAAATAGAGAGAAATAAAGAATCCCTTAAGAACGCACAAAACGCCAAAGTTGAAAATGTTTCAGGCTCGGTTTGATTGAACCTATTCATGAACGGTATTGGAAAGTGCATATTACCGTCCACGCCCCAAGCACCGGCTTGTTATATATGTCTTCAATGTGTGTCTATGTATGTTGAATGTATTGTACTTTTGCATAAAGAACACTGAAATGGAAGCGTAGGAAGAAAGTGTTTCGTGTGTGTCGTTTTGTGTGGTGTGCTCTTTAGGTAATAAAATACATTATACATAAGAAAAGAAGTATTGTTACTTCATATTGAGTATAGAATTAACATTTTGTTGTTGATACATTTTGTTGAATGAAGCATGATAGCCTGTGAGTTATAAAGACTTTTGACAATTATGTACAAATGCTACATATAGTATTTGATTTATCCGCTAGAGAATTAAATGTTTTATTAAATATGTTATTATATCACCCCTGAAGAGCCTCATAAAGAGTTATCAGGGGAGATAATTTACACAGTAATATGTCATAAAGTAAGTAGAACATTTTCTTAGAACGTACTTTCTGTCGTGGCTCACCAGAGAAGAGGTAGACTTATTTTATCTTGTTTATCTTCTTAAAAAATTTAAATTTACATTTAAAATCTTGAATAAAACTTAATATTATTGTAATCTTACAGAAAATGTTTACCATTTTTATATCTATGTTCATTGCATTTTAAAATGTTGTGAACTTTGACCACGTGGTGATGAACAAAATTTCTGTTATTTCATAGTCTTCGAAACATTCATTTAATACTGGGATGCCTTCATTACGTCTAAAGTGTATCGGTTTTTTTAATAAATTGATAAAAAATCTAGATCCTGGCCTGAAAAATAAATAAAAATCTATTTCATGTGATGTTTTCTCACACGATCTTCTCAGAATCTAGAGCAAATCTTAAAATGCATTATTCCTTTTAAAATTATATAGATAAGTGTAGCTATAAAACGGTTAAAACACAATATTAATTCAACGATTCGACTTTAACACGTCAGGCCTCTAATGGCTATTTAGTGTCCAACTTTATTTGTCATCCAATGAAAACGCTGTATTTCTTAAAAATTATGTGCGTTAATTTTCATAGAAGTACAAAAGTCGATACTATATCGAATTACGTCCATAGTCGACTTCTATTTTTCATAGTACTTCATAAAACCGCATAGTGACGTAATGAAGTGAATGATAATGAGGCCAAATAAAGTTTGACACTAAATATGTTAGTATTCATCCGTGCTGTTCTACAGAAATTAGAAACATTCTCCTGTCGCTATCGCTCCCGTCGAAGTTTCTAATTTCTGTAGAACAGTACGGATGAACACTAACATATACTTAATATTATCGGCGAAATAATATTAGGCTCATTGAAATCCAGGTGTGTAACACCATACTGATGACGTCATGACATCCAGGCTTGGTTATTACAAAACAAATATATATATCTAAATGAATTGGGTAAAATTAAATAGAATCTAGATAAATTCTGTACCCTATTGTCGCATATATATGTTTCCGTCAATACTAAAGATTAAATATGGAATAATCAATTTGCTACACACTTTACTGACAAAGAAAAATATAATAGAGAATAGTATTCGATCAAACATGAAATTTATTCTCTCTGTATTCTTTTTCGGACATATACACCATTACAAAGTTAGTACAAATTATTATGTTTGTATGCAATATATTTTATAGTCTATGATATACACAGACGCAAATCAATGATATGTCTGATATTATTAAGAAACGCTATAGATAGAAAGTGTAAAACTGCTGAATGATTTAGGTTTCTTAAAGACGAAACTGTTAAATGTTTTCATGACGTCACATGTCTGTCTGTTGAGAGATGATATATGTTCATGATAAATGCTCGGTCTGATCGAGGATAAATCATATGTTTAAATGAGATTATTTGAGATTTATAAAATGTAACATGAAATGCGTATTCCTTAATATCATTACTATTATAAGGCAAGAATAACGCGTCGTCGACAGCATTTTACCACACGTTTCACGTGTAAAAAGATTACATGTAAAATGTAATAACAAATGCACTTCAACAAACACTTAAGAACAATAGATCGAGGTAGTCTGCCTTTAATACTTTAAATGTCCGTTAAATGGAACGTATTATATTTATTTGTTTAACATACAAATAATCTACACATTCAGACGTTAGCTCAACCAATCTGAGCTTTAGCATCGGACAATTTATGTGCTTTTTTACCGATTATTGTTACTTTTTTCTTTATTTTTAACTTTATTTATTATTTATCAACTTACTTATTTATTGATTTACCTACTTTTAATAATACATTTTACATTGGAAAACATTTTGATGAGTCTTGATATGAAAATATACTTAGATATAGTAGTATGTGTAGTAATGATTTCCTCATATAGAAGAAACTGTTTGAATCTGATAAATATGAAGCCAAACCAAACGGAACAGTTTATCATAATATTGCTTTATTCATGTACGAGACCGAGTGTTTAAATGTAAGATTGCTCATGGTATTACAGGACGTATCTGTAACTGAGGTATTTGTATTTTATGTATTAAAGTTGCCTTATACATCACCTTAAAATCGTTTGCCTTCAATAGGACTGCAAGGTCGAAATTCACATGAATGATTTTGAAAAGCAAACATTTTTCTAAAACTATTTGTATTGAGGGCTAAATAAATTGTCTAAGCAGCGGTATGAACAAATTCATTTTTTGGTAAAATAGGTCTTTTTATTGAATGTGTTTCTAATTTCGACCATAGATGTGCAAAATTCGGCGTCATTTCTACACCATTTCTATTTGCTTTTCAGCATTCCCGTCTTTGGAAAATCGTCATTTATTTAAGACTATTACTAGAATCATTAAATTCAGTTACAACCAAAAAGTTTACTGGGTCAACGCTGATTTGCCAGCCAATTTTTAGATGACTTAAGATAGACAGAAATAAGAAATTAATGAAATGCTTCTCGTACATGGTGTATACACAATAACCGAACAATTAGCTTTTACACATGACAAGCACATGCACAGAAATGCGTTTTATTCAACCAAAGAAATACTGCGGTTCTTTTTTTTAATAAATGCTGTGAATTAATAAAGTCATGTATGCTTTGCTTGTTATGCATTATTAGAAGTCAAAGACAACGGATTAAGTATTTTCCTTTTTTATTTTAAATATTCTTTATTGATAAGTCATGTTACAAACATGGTAAGCAGATGACAATTTATCTTTAATATTAAATATGTGGTTATTAATTATCTGTTTATTTATATAAGGTAAATGGGTATAATGTTACGGAGGCAGTATAATAAATACATGTATAATGCGTATAACTTAAATGGAAATAATTTGGTTACTCACTTGCAGTTTACCTATATTTACCACAGTTAATCTTTTCATGGAATGTGCTTGAATTTTTAAAACTGAAGAAAGTTCTGTGCGTCATGCTCGAATTATAGCTTATAACCGAACCATGACTCTCATAAGTACAAATACACCTTTAACTTTTATACATTCTATCTTGATTTCTATTGATTATAACAATTTCTTAAACATGTTACATTTGATATGCTAAACAAATATAATAAAGGAACTAAAACATATCCTATGCAAACACTGATCTGTTGCCTTAATTAATCAATTGTTATTATGGAAAATGTTATTACTTAAAAGGTACTAATCAATGCGGTTGCAACGTTACAGATTCAATAAGCAATTCATATGGTCCCGTCTTTTCCTAAGTCGCACACAATCCAATCACAAACAATTCAACCTGCTTTTTGATTGACAATACAAAACAACCATTGAAACATTACATACAACGTAAAGTGTCAAGCTAAGAAACAATGACATGTGATTAATCACGTTTTGACACTAATACGTAATCAAATCGTCTATAAATCGCGATTGATCACTTGTGTATATAAATAATTTTCATTACCGAAATCTTATTCTCCTAACTTGAAGTAACTAACATGCTTTCTTTATTAAAATTCTAAAAAGCCCACATTGCTATTTTGAATTTCAATGACTACAAAATATTACTAAATTTACTTACACCACTATTATAATGATTTAATAACAATATCATATATAAAAATAAAGTTAAATTGAACATTTTTGAAACTATTGCCCCTCAATTAAATATTTCAAGACGTTCTGTAAAATAAAATACCATAAGAAAATAGCGTCCGCAATCATCTTTTGTTAAAGTATTTCTTTCAAAATCAAGATTTTAGTTTTTGTCTCCTATTTTGTGTGTCCCCCTTGTTGTTTATTTATGTGTTTGTTATAATAATAATACGCTTACTTTAATACTTGTAATAAAATAAATAGTCCACGCTAAATATCAACTTACATTTCTACATCTTGACGACAATTGTTAAAATCATGTTACGAAGTTAAATATAACATTTCTTTTTTTTTTCAAATGCTATCTTTAAAGAAATTGTGAAACATGTACTTATATTTGTTTATGCTGATGTCATATATGTTAAACTATATAGATTATAATGATCCACGTGATCAATCTTATTTATCGTAGTAAAATTCAGATATTTCAATGTATTGTCTGCATGTCTAAAATAAGCAAATCTTAAACCGTGGATGGATAATAAATTAGGTTTATACTATATGTATATATGATAAGGTCAGAATTAGAATTAGAATTGAACTTTTATAAAGTCGTGCTTTGATATTATACATGTAGGGATCAAATGTTGGTTAACATGTTATCTTTATCTTACCACTAAAATTGATAAAAGCAACAATTGTTGCACAAGCAAAAAAAAAAGAAGACAAAATCTTTAAAAAAAAGTCATGAAATCAAAATGTAATGCAATTTTCGAGCGATGAGATGATTTTAATTTACGAGAACAGACAGCTTCACGAGATTTTCATTTGACGTTATTGTGTGGAATTATAACATGGTGGCATATCAGAGATGTTTATTGCTTTCTACTTTTATGCATTGAATTCAAAATTAAAATGATATCACAAATATTTCCCTGTTGATTTAAAAGAAAATAAATAACCACTCTAAGACAATCTAAATCTGGATTTCTTTATAACATTTTGTAAGTTTCAAATATATTTTCTATCGAATGATTTATAAATGAAAAGGAAATGCAGCAATATTAAAAAATGTAGATCTGAACAATATTTCACGAATAAACATTGACACCCACAGATTGTGTACAATTGTTAGAAAGACAGAATATGTAACATTTACTTTATTCCTTTCTAACCCCCTTCGTGTAAAACATATATACGTGGCTATAACGTCCACAAACTGATCAAATGAACTTTAATAGATCAGTTGAAACAGAAGTGGTCCTCAATATTAGAAACTTCTAATAAAGGTTGCATGTACAGCTGTTACAAAGATTATATTCACTTTGAGAAATATTTTACATCCTTACAAAAGTAGTATTAAGATTGTCCCTAATACATTTTCGCACGGATAACCATAAGTGTCCCATTTCCCGCTGGAGTCATTCTTTTCGCATGTACAGCGCATGTGCCGGTTATGCCATTTTATTTCACGGCGTCTAAACGCCGTGATATTGTGATGGGTAGTTTTCGGTAGCATGGGCAAAAGTCACGTGACAAAATTCCTTTCGATTTCTACAGCCGACATTTTATTGGCTTTTTACGCAATCATTGTACAGCCCATTTCCGTGCAAAGTTACATAAAAACATTTTCCTTTCAAATCATATACATTACAGTATTTTTATCAACACGCGAAATATCAGCGTGATATATTTACACAATTTCGCAAATCCTTTCGACACACTTGAGAAGTTTGAATACTAAAACCCGGATTTCGAATATCGTTGTGGTCTACATTGATGCCGTACATGTATCCATTCGTTCATTCATTTATATATTTTCAAAATTTTCCTACAAGAAGAAAGTTCACCTGCCAATTAGTATAAGGATAGGTAATGAACTATTATAAACGATTATCCTATTAATTTTATAAATTACGTTTATCTGTTGCACAGAATGGTTGTTTTTACAAGGTGTACCAGTATCCGGATGTTGAAAGCTATCCGATTTTCTGTAAAACTGCTGTAACATGGCCATCTATTTTTTTATGAATACTTTACCATGAATTTGTATGGCTTAATAAAACTGAGCCTGCAACATTTCTTAATTTTGATGTTTGGGGTGTTCTTTTGGGTTTCAGGTTTTCTCTATTTTAAGGGGAAGTAACTCATGTTTACTAAATTATCTGTTCTTTTCTGTCTATCTTAGGTTGAAGTTAGGTATTACTTACTATTTTTGTTTCATAAATTTACCAGTTGTAAGGTATTAATCAAAAGCATAGAGGCCATGATGAGTGAATATTGATATATATTTTTTTACTGGCTTTATATACCTTAGACCAGATTTTTCTAGTTTGTTCAGTTAGCACATATACTATAGGTATTCTGCTAGAGGAATATTCTAATCAATATGTGAAATTATTATTTTGTATGTGTTTGTATGTAAATTGCTCATAAAATAACCTTTGTTAAAATGAAAAGGTAGACTATTTAAGCTATACATATGGGTGCTCATTTTAAACACTTGATATATATACAGTTAGTTTTATAGTAAAGTCTAATGAGGGACAGTATTTGTTACTGTAAGAGATATGCATTTAATGTTTAGAAACTCACACAACTTAATCTTTATTATATAATTTTTATTGAGATTTTTTTTTTAATTTTATACTATACAATATCATGTACATTACAGTTTTCTTTCTACAAGATTATGAATTCCACCCAAACACCAATGTTAATAGGATGTTATATTTATTTTTAATGGAACCTGAGAATTATTTATGTAATGTTCATACAAGTGTATCATAGTATATGGATATAATGTGTATTTCTGTATTTAAAGACTTACAGTTATGATGGATGAGACTTGCATTTAAATTTATAAATGATAATACATAATCAGTCTACAGGTTAAAGATGTTAATACCCAGTGTTAGCTGGCTAATAATAGTATCTATAACAGAGTTTATATATTATAGTTTTCTTTCTACTAGATTTTGAATTCCATCCATTAGTACCTGAATGTTAATGTTAGGATTTCATATTTATTTAATAGAAACTGGGAATTATTAATGTTATGTGCATACATGTATATATTAGTATATTGATATGATGAGATTTATAATATTTCTGAATTTAAAGAGTTACAGTTATGTCATTATTATTAAAGATTGAGACTTTCATTTAAAGTTATAAATGGTAATACATGCATTGATTGAAAATGTCCTGAATCTCAAATGGATCCAGCAATATAATTGATAAAGTCTCAAAACAAATCATATTCTGAATAGTTATATTCTATTTTTTTTCTAACATGTGCATAGTTTGAAATGGACAGCTTCTGCCTTATCTAATGGAGGGACACCAGTCTCAATCTCCAGGTCTCCTGAGTCAACCCGACAACATACTTTTCATAGAGTCGATTGTTACTTGCCCTTGAATAAATTTGTACACTAAATTTTATAGTGGGTGATTTAATGTGCCACATGAAAACCAACATGAAGTACAAAAAGTAACCAGGCGCCAGATGAAAACATGAAAATACAATCTACCACGAAGTGGTTCGTTGGTTGCATAATTTTCATGTTTTGCCCGGTGCCCTCAATGATGCAAAATACAAATCAGTCTTCATCAGTCTTTGTGTATACATTTTACATGGTATTTTTAGTTTCTTGTATTTGGCCTTTTTCAATTTGGGTGGTTCCAGTATTCCTACTTGAATACTGTTTAATCACCCTTAGGATATGTTGCCTGCTTTTTAAATTTGTCTTTTGACGTCTTATCTGTGATATGCAGGCTTCATAACCTCAGATCCCCTTTCAAAATTCCAGTTTATTTAGTTCCGCCCATTGTTTTCTCGTTTAGGGCACACGCATTCTTTTACTTGGGGATCATACGCCGCTTTTCATGGAATGACACTACTGTGTCACATTGAAGGTTCCATAAAAACCGCCGTATGAACACATCTGCGGATGTTTTTAAATTCAAAATTTCACCATTTTAGTGTGTTAAATGTTGAATTCTGCTTAAGCCGGTGCTAGGGGGCGTGGACGGTAACTTGCACTTTCCAGTACCGTCCATGAACAGGCTCAATCAAACCGAGCCTGCAACATTTTCAATTTTGTCGTGTTGGGCTTTCTTTAGGGACTCTGTATTTCTCTATTTCATAAAATTCTTATCATAGAAAAAAGGTTAGTTTTTTATCTGTACAAAAAATAGATGTTGTACATGAATTAGCACAGTTATGTTCACTTTAAAATTAACCTGTTATAAATAATGGCACAACCAATAACTCTCTAAGCCCTTTATAGTAAAAATAATTATACAATGGTATATAAATTGTTATCTTAATTAAGACTATATGAGTATGTAAGGCTTTTTTTTTATTTATTAATTAAGAATTATTTATCTGTTAATTTGAAAATCTTAATATCTGTTATGGTTAAGAACTGTTCACTATTTAGGGGAGAAAATGTGTAAGTGGCCAGATAGCTCAGAACATTATTCTGTGGGTCACAGGTTTGAGTTTATAATGGTGAAGCTGAAAGTTTTTATCATCCTGTGACTGCATATAACCATGAGTTTAATTCACTATGCTCTGTTAACATCAGGAATTCAAGGACATTAATCAATATAGTGGAGAAATATGTTGTGGTTTAGAACTGTTTCATTATCTAAGAGAAAATGTGTAGCCGGCCAGATAGCTCAGTTGGTCTTCTGAAAGTCATGTGTTCGAGTCATGGTCAGGCAGTTTCAGTCAGGGTTTAGAAGTGGGTTTGCGACTGGCACATGTTTTATTCATTTACTAAAGTGCATTTAATTTGAAATGGACAAAGGCAGTATTGCATGATACTGTTAGATCTACAAAAGCATTTGATACAGTTGATCACACTATACTGCACATGAAGAAGTTCTTTTTCTTCTTCTTAATGGAACTTCAAGCATCTGCCATATGTAATGACATTCTTACATGGTTCAAGTTTTATCTTTGATAGCAGCTGGTTGATGTGGCTGGTACTCCTTCTACTTCTGCTCTGAGTACCTATGGTGTCCCCCTGATGTTCATTTTAGGTCCTCTTTTATGTCTAAAATATGTCAATGACATGTCTGCAACCCTAAGCAATACTAAGCTTTATTATATGCACAGGTACAAGTATCAGACCTGAGAAGAAAAAAATATGATAAGATTTTCTTCCCAGGTTCGATACTCGTGCATGTGATTATATGATGATGACTCAGGTATCCTTGTATCTGGTAAAATAAATCTTAAGATTGGTTAATTGACTATAAATTGTCTTTGAATCTTGGCAAGACAGTGTATATTCTTTTTGGGTTAAGTTTCAACTTAAACTGGGCCTAGCCTCCAGGTCACATGAAATGGTACAGCTATAAAGTACACATCTTTTGTTAAGTATTTAGGTCAAATTCTTTTGGCGTCGCCCTTTGATGCTTTGCATCAATGCTTTTCTTGTTGTCTTTTTTTAATAATTTCATTTTCTTGTGCAATAAAACATTTTTTCCCTAAAATGAGACTTCGAATGCCACATTGAAGGTTCCATGATAACCGCCGTATGAACACATCTGCGGATGTTTCTAAATTCAAAATTTTACTATTTCATGTTTAAATGTTGAATTCTGCTTAAGCCGGTGCTAGGGGGCGTGGACGGTAACTTGCACTTTCCAGTACCGCCCATGAACAGGCTCAATCAAACCGAGCCTGCAACATTTTCAATTTTGCCGTGTTGGGCTTTCTTTAGGGATTCTGTATTTATCTATTTCGTTTTCCATATGCGTTTCACAATAAGCATTTACCATACCAGGTTGTACAATAACAATTTGGTCCATAAATCAGTCTTTTACACAAAGTCAGGCTTCATAACCTCTGATCCCCTTTCAAAATTCCATTTTATTTAGTTCCGCCCATTGTTTTCTCGTTTAGGGCACACGCTTTTTATTACTTGGGGACCATACGCCGCTTTTCATGGAATGGCACGGAAGTGTCACATTGAAGGTTCCATGATAACCGCCGTATGAACACATCTGCGGATGTTTCTAAATTCAAAATTTTACCATTTCATGTTTAAATGTTGAATTCTGCTTAAGCCGGTGCTAGGGGGCGTGGACGGTAACTTGCACTTTCCAGTACCGTCCATGAACAGGCTCAATCAAACTGAGCCTGCAACATTTTCAATTTTGCCGTGTTGGGCTTTCTTTAGGGATTCTGTTTTTATCTATTTTCTGAACTTCATTCAGAATTCATGTCTCATTATTGTGAGCAAAATTCCGTGTTTCCTTTAGCTATAAGCTGGAAAATGTTTAATTATCCCCCGCCGAAAAGGCGGTTGGGGATATAAAATTAGTCTCCGTCCGTCTGCCTGTCCTTCCTTCAGTCTGTCCTTCTGTCCTCATTTTAGTCCGGACCATATCTTAAAAAGTATTTGAGGTATCAACTTGAAGCTTCATAGGTGGATATTAAATCATATTTAGGAGAAGTGCAGTGCACAACAATGATGATTCTACCCTATAGTATACATATTTTTTCAGTTATTGCCCTTTGTTATTTTTCAAACTCAATTTTTGTCTAGAGCATAACTCAAAAAGCCTTTAAGATAGATAAAATAGATAAATACAGAATCCCTAAAGAAAGCCCAACACGGCAAAATTGAAAATGTTGCAGGCTCGGTTTGATTGAGCCTGTTCATGGACGGTACTGGAAAGTGCAAGTTACCGTCCACGCCCCCTAGCACCGGCTTAAGCAGAATTCAACATTTAAACGTGAAATAGTAAAATTTTGAATTAAGAAACATCCGCAGATGTGTTCATACGGCGGTTATCATGGAACCTTCAATGTGACACTTCCGTGCCATTCCATGAAAAGCGGCGTATGGTCCCCAAGTAATAAAAAGCGTGTGCCCTAAACGAGAAAACAATGGGCGGAACTAAATAAAATGGAATTTTGAAAGGGGATCAGAGGTTATGAAGCCTGCGTATCACAGATAAGACGTCAAAAGACAAATTTAAAAAGCAGGCAACATATCCTAAGGGTGATTCAACATTATTCAAGTAGGAATATTGGAACCACCCATACAGAAAATGCCGAAAAGTTGAAACTAAAAATACCACAAGCACAACAATAATGTCGTGCTGAACGATCTTCAAGGATCGAAAATATAACATCATTGATTAAATGTACGGGGAGACTTTTTACAGCCGCCACACGGCACAAATAACACGGATGTGATCATAAAAGTCTCACTCAGGAGGTGTGCAGTGCAAAAAAGTGATAACTCTACCCCTTCATAGTTTTTGAGTAATTGCCCTTTGTAATTTTGCATACTTTATTTTCCACCTGAGTGGAGCATAACTAAAAAAAATCTTTGAGATGTCAACATGAACTTCATCGGTGGATTGATCTTATTGAGGATGAATGTTGTGCGAAAGAATGATAACTGTACTGATTATAATTTTTTAGTGATTGACATTTGTTATTTTTCATACTTTTTGTCCGGAGCATATCTCAAAAAGTGTAAGAGGTAGATCTTACTCAGGAGGTGATAACTCTACCCTTCATACATTTTTTGAGTTATTGCCCTTTGTTATTTTTCACACTAAATTTTTCACCTGAGTGGAGCATATCTCAAAAAGTGTTAGAGGTTACACCTTGAAACTTCATAGGTGGATAGACCTCATTGAGGAGGAGTGCTGCACACAAGAGTGATAACCGAGCGTGCTTTATTTTTCAGTTATTGCCCTTTGTTATTTTTCATACTAAATTTTTGTCCAGAGTATAACTACAAAAGCCTTTGAGATATCAACATGAAACTTCATATATAAATAGATCTCACTTAGGAGGTGTTCAGTGCATAAGGGTGATAACTCTACCCTTCATAATTTTTGAGTTATTGCCCTTTTTATTTATCATACTAAATTTTTCACCTGAGTGGAGCATATCTCTAAAAAAGCTTTTGAAATGTCAATATGAAACTTCATAGGTGGATATATCTTATTAAGGAGGAATGTTGTGCACAAGAATGTTAACTCTACCCTTTATAATTTTTGAGTTATTGACATTTGTTATTTTTCATACTTTTTGTCCGGAGCTTATCTCAAAAGTGTAAGGAGGAATAACTTGAAACTTCATAGGTGGATAGATCTCATTGAGGAGGATTGCAGCACGCAAGAATGATAACCTACCGGCATTTTTTTAAGTTATTGCCCTTTGTTATTTTTCATACTTAATTTTTGTCCCAGAGTATAACTACAAAGGCCTTTGAGATATAACATGAACCATCATAGGTGGATAGATCTTACTCAGGAGGTGATATACCCCTTCATATTTTTGAGTTATTGCCCTTTGTTATTTTTCATACTAAATTTTTCACCTGAGTGGAGCATATTTCTAAAAAAGCTTGTGAAATGTCAACATGAAACTTCATAGGTGGATAAATCTTATTAAGGAGGAATGTTGTGCAAAAAATGATAACTTTACCCATTATAATTTTTGAGTTATAGCCCTCTGTTATGATAACTTTACCCATTATAATTTTTGAGTTATAGCCCTCTGTTATTTTTCATACTTTTTGTCCGGAGCTTATTTCAAAAAATTGTTAGAGGTTACAACTTATAACTACAAAAGCCATTGAAATATCAACATGAACTTCATAGGTAGATAGATCTCACTCAGGAGGTGTGCAGTGCAAAAGAGTGATGACTCTATCCTTCATAGTTTTTGAGTAATTGCCCTTTGTACTTTTTCATACTTAATTTTTCACCTGAGTGGAGCATAACTCAAAAGGTCTTTGAGATGTCAACATGAAACTTCATTGGTGGATTGATCTTATTGAGGAGGAATGTTTTGCGAAAGAATGATACCCTTTATAATTTTTGAGTTATTGCCCTTTGTTATTTTTCAAACTTTTTGTCCGGAGCTTATCTCAAACAGTGTTAGAGGTATTAACGTGAAACTTCATAGGTGGATAAATCTCATTGAGGAGGAGTGCGGCACACACCTACCGTGCATTATTTTTCAGGTATTGCCCTTTGTTACTTTTCATACTTAATTTCGTCCAGAGCATAACTACAAAAGCCTTTGAGATATCAACATGAAACTTCATATGTGGATAGATCTCACTCAAGAGGTATGCAGTACACAAGAATGATAAAATTATTCTGCTCTACTACATATGCATGGCTCTTGTAACAAGTTACATTACAATACTTAAAAACCTTCTTAACAAGTTAACCTGTCAATTAAACTCAATGCTATTTGGAGATACCTTAACATTATACTTATAACTGTTTTTTTTGTATTTTTTTTTTTTTTCGCCGTGACAATCACATTGCTGCATTTCCCAGCAATTTTTTACTTGTTTATCTTAGTGACGAGGTGCAATTACTAGAGTGTCCTTTCTTCAGTGAAAAAAAGGCCAAAGCTTATCCTAAAAAGATTTTATCAGATGCCATATATTGTAAAATTAAAGCTCCTCTATCATGTACGTTCGAAACTACTTTAAAATATCTCGCATATTTTATAAAACGCTAGATTGAACATTTTCAAAGATAAGAGTTTTTCGTGTTAATCAATTTTTCTCTCAATGGTAATTAAGTGTAGACAGTCATGACTCTTTTTTGTTTTCTCTTTTTTTCATGAATGAAATACCAATACGACGCAAATTATGATTTTCGTTATACAGTGAAATCACGCGGCTGTAAAACACATTCACCAAAATAAGGAATCTTTATACTTATTGGCTTTGCTCATACAATTTGACAAAACTATTTACTTCAATACCTTTATAACCCAAATATCTTTATTACTATTTTTATTATCATTTGAATTACACAATATCACTGTCAATTGTTCATACACGTACCCAGTTTGATTTGATTTTGTTTACTATGACTTTGCCCACCTGTTATTACATTAAACTTGTATGTTGTAATCTGTGTCATTCCAACTAAAGTATATATTATGTTATGTTCTCTTCTGACAAATTCGCCTTATGATTATCTGTAGCCTATATATTATTATGCTGGAAAAGATACATTGTTACAAGTTTTGTTACCTACCTTAAAATGATTAAAACATGAGAAAGCATTGTTTGAAAATATCAAATAGCACTGTCTCAAATACCCGTTTATCAATGGACTAAATTTCGGGCTATTTCGTAAATATATCGTTTTGTTATGGATATATCGGTATGTAGCTTTTGTGTCAGAACAAAAATTAGAACGATATATACAACATGTAGTACATGGTAATTCTAAAAAAGAAATAGTACGCAAGTATTATTCATTGCTTCACAATTGTAAACTTGCATTGAGGCGCTTGACCCCGACACAATTTATCAAAAACTTATGACATGTTCCTTTCTAGTTTTCTTTCCCTGAAAAAATCTCAAGGATATAGATAAAGATAGAAAGAAATGAATGAACTAATGTCAAATATCTAGGTGCAACACTTGATCAGTCTCTCTCCGGTGAAGCAATGGCAAGTTCTATTATTAAAAAGGCCAATGCAAGGTTAAAGTTTCTGTATAGAAAACGTGATTATCTCACATTTCACACTAAAAAACTTCTGGTTATGGCCCTCATCCAATGTCATTTTGATTATGCATGTTGTTTCTGGTTTCCCGGAGTAACTAAATACTGGAAGGATAAACTCCAAGTCACACAAAATAAATTAATAAGATTTGTACTAAATCTGGGTTATAGGTCACATATTGATAATGAACACTTTAAAATTTTAAATTGGCTACCTGTCCAGAAAAGAGTTGATCAAATCATCCTATGTAATGTTTTTAAGATAAAACATGGACTTGCCCCTGAATATATGGGAGAAAACTTTATCCCATTAGGTTCTGTTCATACTTACAGGACCAGGTCAAGTGAAAGTGATTGTTATATGCTACCTAAGGTCAAAGGTTTCGGATCAAAGTCTTTTGCTTACAATGGATGTGTATTGTGGAATAAACTACCCTCTTCTATTAGGATGGAATCAAAGTTATACAATTTTAAATTATCTGTTAAAAACATTTACTTAATGGGTAATTATCCCTTTTAAGGGTGTCTATCCTCTAGTCTTATATTTATTATTTTTATTAATTTATTTTAATTTGAAAATTTTATGTATATACTATTGTCTTTCTTTAATTTAAAACTGTGATAAGTCATTTTCAGCCTCTCTTGTCAAAACCATCAGTATCCAAGGACCACAATGGAAATAAGAGATTAAGTTCTCTTTCTTGTGTTATCCTTGGTATGATGTTTTTGATATGGTGCATTTCTTTCCATTGATATTTGTTTTTATTGTTTTATCATGTATTGATATGTTTTTACCATGTTATTTACTGAATACTGAAATAAATCTATCTATCTATCTAACTCTTTCAAAATTCTTTTTGGTTATTCGTAGAAAGTGTTAAGGACTGATTAATGTATCTGATTAAAATGTTTAGAATGTTGTTTACCTACGATCACACAAATATGACATTCCTTTTATAAAAGAAAACTGCTGAAAATATTGTTCTTTATATAAAAATATATAAAATCTACTGCAGCGTCGTCATTAAGTTTCTTGCGCTTTTGGATAATTTTATAAATGCTGGGTTGAAAAAATAATGCTAATTTCGTTTGCGTTGAATTACTAATAATGTAAAGTAAATGTTGCATGGTAGTATTTTTTCATGATATTAAAATCAATTTAGTCCTAAAAATTAAACAGATTACAAGAATGATATTTTTGTTTTCATTTTAAAGTTTTCAAATTTATAGTTCTTTCGTCGGTATTCTTTAACAAAACATTTATGCGCAAATATATAGAGGATATTAAAATGTTTGTTATAAATACGGGATTTATTTTCATTGAGTGGTATGAAAATAATTATTTACGATGGGCGATATCCACGAGTGAGATATGATAATTTTAATACTACGAGATGAAAATAAATCTCGTATTAATAGAAAAAACTTGAATGTTTTGTTTATAATGAGATATGAATTTAGAAGAAAGTAGTCTGGACAGACATCAGTGAAAATACAGAAAATATGTTTCAAAGCAGTGAAAATCAGTATTTTTACTGTCAAAATATGGACAGTAAAATAATATGTTGTATTCTATTTCATTAATATATTACCTTATTGTATTTATAAGTGTAAAATGAAAAAATATTATTGATTCCTTGTCCTTTGTTTTGTAGCTCGGTTGACTTTGTCTTTTTTGTATTGATCTCCTCATAAACTATTGTCGATATTCGATACAAAGATGTTCTTATAAAACGATGAACAACAATGAAAAGAAGAAAAACAGAGCTTTGTGCGTCATTAGCATTTGTAAAATCGTTCAGCACGTGTGCAACTTGATTTAAATTTTGTTATATTATTGTGGTTTTATAATTTCAATTGAGGAGTGTTACGATGAGATTGATAAAATACACGATCAATACTGCAGAAATGAAGATAAATTAAAAAATTAATGAGAAGGTCACATTAACCTTATTTGAAAACAAAATGCATTCACATACATTGTCATAAAATACAATTTTAGTTAGTATTTTATGTATAACAGTATTTCTTTTATTGAAGTACTTATTTTCCAGAAACAAAATATCTATTTTTGTAAAGTACTTTTGACTTGAAATATGATCATATAAAAATCCACTATTATGTATATGCCTTCCAAACTGTACCACATTCTTCATCATTAAATGAGCATTGAATCAACGATAATTGAAATTTTGCATGATTAAAAGAGAATATCATATTACTGTCTTTTGATGTGCTGATAAACTACCTCCTCAACCCATTCTGTCAATATATCTCTTAACAGACAGTAGCATGTCTTTAATTAGAAGATAATCACATTACTCATAAAAAAACTAAAATTAATAGATATTCATGTACTTTTAAATGAAGCAGTTTGTAGAAAGTAGACAAAGGCATATTGTCATCTTGAAACATAGGGAAGGAAAATCCAGGTAGGAAAGCATCCACATGAATACGATATTAACAGCATTTTGTTTTTAAATGTCAAATGCAAAGTTCACAATTTCCTACCAACTACTTTCAGTTTCAACCACTTAAACTCGAGCTTCGTCAGTTTGACATCTTATTTCCTGAATGAAACAACTTCCTCAGTAATATAAAAGTCATCTAGCGAAACATGGACGAGTTAAGGTACGAGTATTTAGATTAACCTGTAGCTGGACGTACGTTTTGAATGTAGTAATGATGAATTTATATCTAATATAATCTATATGAACTACAAAATTACATTATCCTTATGCTGGTAAGGTTAATACCAATCTCAAAACAATAGAGGGGCCATAAACTTACTTCTTTTATCGCCTATTTCAATTTATCACTATCATTAGAAAACAGGAAGATAATTTGTTATATTAGGATTAAGAAGATCACGTTGTGTGAATTACTAGTATCAAAGTTCATCAATAAATAATCATAATATTATAATCTATTACCTAGGGTAAGAATCATGAATATGACTTTTAAAAGGCACGGTTTAATAAAACGTGTAGGTTAAAGAAAAACAAATTATACCTCAAGATTAAAACCTAACACCATCTTAACTTTTTAAATATAAAGAACAAGTTATACAAGTTAAATCTTTTTAAATGTGCGAAAACGTTGCAGTTCTTGCTTGAGCAAAAACATGTTATTTTTTTAATTTTGTCTTTGTTGGTGCATCTAAGAAGAAAAAAGATAAATTGTTTAACTTCATGAGCATTTTGTGAAAAATGGCTGTATTCATTAAAATGTCTCCCGTTATAAGTTCAAATTGCTCTAAACTATAAAAACTTCTTCAATACTAATCAGACTTGGCACAAATGTTGACTGAACCATTACCTTTGTAACAACATGCTCAGTCTTAAATTTCCTGTTACAATGGCAACGAGGGGACATCTCAAAATTGCCAAAAATCATATTTTGCATTGATTTTTTTCCATTTAAATTGATTTAAAAGTGCTGCAACTTCTCAATGGATTAAGATAGAGTCAAAGGCTTTATAGCGTTGCTTACACGTTACCTTATGATCGACCTGGAGTCATTTTTAACCTCTCACAAGTCCAAATTTTCTTGGCGATGAGGAGATCTACCTCCCCCTTCAAACCCCCAAACAGAAAGGGGCAAATGCCTCTTCTGGCAACCCCCTGATGTACCTTTTGGATGGGGGGCGTTGCTCACTTTTTATTAACATTTCTCAAACGAAAACATGTGCTTGGGGCCCAAACATGACATTTTTCACTATTTGAGGCCTAAATGAGGGAGGGGGGTCGAAAGTGCGTTGTTTCGCGTATATATGAGATAAAGGGTTAACAAAAATGATGCAAATAGCTGAAATTACCCAAAATTGCGTTTTCCATGTTAAAACATGCCCTGACATATCATTTTGGAGAAAAAATGTTGCTGTGTAGAATTTTTTTTATATTTTTCATTAAAACTAATAATTTCTTTAATAAAAATGTATGGTTTATAATACGTATAATCTTATATATAGTATAGTCTTATGATTATACATTAAATATGTTTTTTTTTTGTTTCTTATATTATCGTTTTTCTTATATTAACTGACAAGAAGATATAGAAAATATTTAAAACGAGACAAAAAATCAAAATACATATTGTTTATGGGGTATTTATTATTAATCTTATAATCATATATATATCGTATAGTCTTATGATTATACATTAAATATGTTTTTTTTTGTTTCTTATATTATCGTTTCTTTTATATATAAACTGACAAGAAGATATAGAAAATATTTAAAACGAGACAAAAAATCAAAATACATATTGTTTATGGGGTATTTATTATTAATTAAACGAACTGCAATGTGTTCATTAAAATATTGTCAAACTTCTCAACGCAAAAGGATATTTTGATCGTTTTTGAAAACAGAGTCTTGTTACTGGAATATGATATCTAATATATTCAAGAACTTGTTAAATTAACATTTACAAATGAATCACACTATTGATTAAGTAATAAAGGTTAACTAGAAATTTGCAAATAACCCATATGTTGATCACTAAAATATATCAAATTATATTTATCCCATTTGTTTACTAAAATTCATTTAATTAAAAAATATTTATCTATATGTATGGAAATTACACATTTTATATTTTCAGAAAAGAATTTATTATCGAGGTCTTTGTTGAGAATAAAGCTATCATCTTTTCTCCGTTTGAAGTGTTTTTGGTTTGTAATTGTATCACAATTTAACAATATAGTAAAAAATATGCAGTTTAAGCTCTATTTGACACTCAGTGCCCTTTCTGGTAGCAAATAATGTTTAAAACTACTCATTATCCTGCAGATAATTAGACTAGAGAAACTAAATCCAGCTTTACCATTGTTAATGGGTACAAGTAATTTGAAAAGCTGGCATAGATTTATATCTGTACTACATAAATTCTGCTTTTCCAAGATACGCATTGATTGAAGTCAATCAATTATGTTACAAAATGTGTATGTGCCTTTTTCTCACCTTTAATGACATAAGAATAATGGACACTTATGCACAAGTAGGAACAAGCGAGATTTTATGCACGCGTAAAATGGCTGTGGCGGAAGAGTTAGCTTTGGTCTGCTCGCAAAATAAATCGTGTGATTCCGCAATAATCCATGTCTTATCGAATATCATATAGACTCCGCTGCTTTGCACCCGAATCAGCGTTTCATTACTGTAACATTTTTTGGATTGCTAAAACAAATATAAGCTTTTTGTACCATAAATATTTTATTCATTTTCTCAGAGCCATCATATCCTTTTTTATTTTTGTGCAAATCACAACGTAGATGTTGATACAATCGTGCATGTAACACCGATTGAGATATTGAAATATAATTTAAAATGTGATAATTTGAAGAAAAAAATCGTTTATAGTGATACCATAAATAGACACAAAATTCTATTTATGTGTATGCCATTTAGAAATAAATAAGTGTAAAATAAATAGCAATTAATCGCATTCGTTGTTTGTTTAGGTAATTGCCAAAGTTATAATAAAATGTCTCTGTTGCAATTGATTAAACAGTTTAAAGTCATACGTCAACCATTATACAACATTAAAAGATTAGGTTCTCAAAATATGTTTGTTTGGTAAAGTCTTTTTTTATAGTAGTCAAATAATTAGGGATTACGTTTTCCCTGTTTTAAAATTAGTTACCTAATCACGTGTGATAAAAAGGGATCTGGTTGCACAAGTATTAAGAGTAGGTCGTTGCGTACACATGCAATTCTACTCAAAGGGGTGACACTACAGATATAATTCAATCAGCCTGCTGAATTTATCTTCTTTACTTTTATTTAAGAAGTTTAGATTATCCAAATTACTTACATGGAAATGGCGTAAACCAAAAATCGCTTACAACCTTTGCTAATGTTACATTGATCCTTCAATTAACGGAATAAATCAATAAAGTATAAAACAGAAGTATTTCCGTATATCGCTGTCTGTAGTGTTTTGCTAATTGACGTAAAACAACGGATACATTAACAGCTTCTATAATGACATAAAGCCATTAATTATTCGTTTTTCTCTTACATGTGTGGAAGAACAGAATATACGGGAATCTATATTCTTTTTTTACTTTACATACGTAACGGCCGTTTGTTCGTATGAAAATGATATAAAAAATCTAAAAACAACTTATTTACCTTAAATGTATGGTAGGATATCAATAAAATATATTTACACAATTAATTTGATATTAAAATTGCTAATAACAATATGTGAACAAAAGTGATGCAGGTTATATTTCTGGATGCAGTTTATTTTGTCTTGTCAGATGAACACTTAATAAAATTAAGCATAAACACATTTTTCTCTAATCGTATCGAAACCAACCTGAAAGAGAACTATACCATTTAGACATAAATGTCAAATAAATAGTAATTTATCACATTCTATGATTGTTTAGGTAATTGCCAAAGTTATAATAGTTCTCTGTTTATTTCATCGAAGCTTACCCAACAACATTTTACATATAGTATAAAAGTATTAACTGTGAAACAAAATATGTTCATAGAAACAATGTTTCGTACAACACCAATATTACAAAGTAATGAATGGTGCAGACCAGAAGCAATGGCATTTGGTTAATTACAGTAATTCCAAAATGTAATTAATGTTCAATATGGTATATAAACGTCTGTACTTTCTGCTTTTTCTCATGATAGTACAATCATAACACATAAATATTTTAAAATTTGAGAGAAGAGTTATGTCACCAACTTGAAAATCGTTTGATATTTTTAAGGAAAAGACATTAGTTCACCGACTTATTCTTCAATGAGTTTTATGTTAAAGCATAAGTTTGGAATATCGTTCCCCTGAAATTGAATAATACGGTTATAGTGTTTTGGATGTTTAAAATGGCAATAAAAGGAAAGTTTCGCCAAACAGCGTGTTACTTCAGAGAATCATTATCGTAACAAAAATTCCCGTATCACAAATTAATTCCTGTTTCCAATAATGTTATTTTAATTGAAATAAGGTAGGCAAAATCTTGTTAATGTGCGAGTCGGGGTTCCGTTTATTGACTTGTATTATTAATTAAGGTTTGAGTCACTCTAAGTTACAAGTATATAAAGCTGCATAGCATGTCTTAGTTGCCAACAAATTTAAAGTTTAAATATAATAGCAGCGACATTGCAACGTGTTTTACTTAGAATTTGATTTTAAGTATATAACTATAACTTGTACGGCAATATCACTTATGGTGCTCTATTTAAAGATCGCACAACGATTTCAGGGAATTTTTGGGAAACTTCAATTATTTTTTCAATTATTCTATATGTCGCCTTTATATTCCTATATGACTAATTTTTATAAGTACCTATGTTTCCTAAATCTAGATCAAGGGAACATCATTAGATAGATTTTAAGGAATTCTTAGACAATTTGCAACAAAGGAAGATCTAGAACCATCAGCAAGACGGGAAAAAGATCGGGGGCATTTAGAGCTTTGTGATTTGACATAAATAAATCATAACCGTTCTTGATAAAAAGCAGATAAAAAACCAGCACTAGACCCTTAATGTTATTCTCACAAAGAAATATGAAGAGCATTTTTCAATATTTACAATGAAACTCAACATTTTTGCATATTTATTGTGTGTTATCATGTTTCTTAAGTCAACCTGGTTAACATACTCGTATATTTGTTTACATTGACAACTGTCCGTTTCTTAGAAAGGGCGACAAACAAGATAAGCGGCAATGCATTAACTCCGTATTTCCGGCATATGTATTAAAGACGTGTATACGTGTTTGCTTGTTAATGCTCTCGAATCCATACGAGGGCTGGGGACCTTAAACTGAGCAATTTTGTAGTTCTACGCGGCCAGAAACAGAATTCCAAATATTTCAAAATCTGTTACACAGGCAGACAACCAGCTGCACATCATTATTTAAGGATATATGACATTAATTGAAGAAGATAATAGTTTGCATGCATTGCTCCTAAAACAAATGACTGACAGCAATTTATGTTTACCCCCCCACCCCCACCCCAATATAAATCCCACCCAATAAGGCAATCTTCAAGAAGGTACAGGATACTCCAGGATTCGCCCAATTCCTTTAAACGTATTAGTAACAGGGGGCAATCAATTGCATTTCCAAATGTGAAATAAACTGACAAGTTATTCGTTTAGATTTTTCACAACATTTATTCAAAGTCATTTTACTTGTTTGGCGCCAACTGTCAATGCTTGATTTTTAACTTATTTACCTCCATTCCAATTACAAACACAAAACAATTTTCAGTATCTTTAAAACACCATGTCTGTTTTATTAATGAATTTGACTGGGGCCATCATTCGAATCCCTTATGCACTTTGGACCTGCGGTCCTAAGGCCATTATGCACATCTTTCGGTCATTATCAATAATGGAGGGCAAGAACAAAGTATTAACCTCTGAATGATGTGCGAGTGATTGATTAATAAACAACTCTCTAGGTTCAGGTCATATAATCAAACGCAATCAACAAATCTTAATATTGGAGATGTATAAAGTCAAGACAAAAAACCACAAGTAATGTGCTGAAACCAAAACGTGATACTCGAAAATTCCTAAAATGACTTCAGATTGGTGATAGATCTACTTTATAGACATAAACATTTTGAAGGCAGAAAATATGTTAGATATAGATCTAATATAAGCCATAGAAATAGTCATGTATAAATACATCTCCAGATACATGTTAAAAAAAACTGTAAGACAATGTGCAAAAAGAATGAACTAGAAGCATCAATGAGCTAGGATTGACATCTCCATCCGAAAAGCTAAATTTGTGACTTCACAACATCAGAACTGTTGAAGCACGCAACTTCAAAAGTGTAAAACTAGCATTAAACATTATTCTCACAAAAATAACATTTGTCAAGATAAAAAAAAAGAATACAAAATTCTCTCATTTTTTTTCTTATGATTTCATGTTTTAAAAGATCCTCGGAGGTTTGTTTAACCAAATGGCCGATATGTTTTTAAACTATAAACTGTTCGTTTCTAAGAAAGGGCTACAACTAAGATTATCGGTGATGTCTGTACACTTTATTCTCAGTAATTTGCAGGTATTGAAGACGTACATACTTGGTTGCTTCTCGCTATTATGCGATAATTGGCCTCGTATCCATAATGACATTTGGGCTATTATCACAACAACCAGCTATTAACTTCTAGATATTGTAACCGTTACCTAAAAATAACTTGAGTTTCGATAAAAAACATATACACTCCATTAGCTGTATGACCGTATTGTTTTTTCTTAAATGGCGCATATGAAGTTCAAATAAAAGTGCCTCAATAATTATATGCTCACTTTTTCTTCTTTAATATTTCCATTGTTAAGGCACGTAAGATGTATTTCTGTAAGGTTATTATTAGATTTCTGTTTAATTTTAACATTTGTAGTCTAGATGACGGGATACTGCTTTTAAATAAACGTATATGATGGACCCTTGTGTTTTAAAGACGTGGCTCTTATTATTGTTTCTTTTAAATACAGTAAATCTCACTGAGCCGGCAATTTATATTTATTTCTTTAAAATATGATAAACATGATAAACAAGGAAAGGCGGCGTTCAATGAACGCAACCCCCATATGACCCAGCAACAAGAACGTTTTTTTAAATTACTTGGTCTTTGGTAAACATTTGTTTTACTTAAGTTGACGATATCTTTAATCTAGATATTTAGTTAAATAATACATCAAGTAATTTTATAGAAAATACTATAGAAGTACCTAAGTACCTTATTGCTTTAGAAAAATCTTCATTTGATTACTTAAGAGTGTTAATTCGGTTTGGAGAAGAGCTGTCTTTGTGTAATCACATTGAAGTATTTACAATCTCCTAAATAAACATCAACCTAAAGAAAGAATTGATACACAGCTTGAACTGACGGCAATTAAAATATTCCATCATTTTGGACGACTGATGAAAAGTACATTGTATGTTATTAGAATTATAGTAGCCAAACTGACTTTATTGATATTACTGTCTATTTTAATATTTATTTGTTATTTATTATCTTTTTTATTGACGTTTAAAAAATTAATATAATGAACCTGTTTTTATGAAAACAGCGTATGCTTGATATTATTACCATACTTCGAACGTATTTTGTATAATGATGTACCTTTTACATAACAGTTTTTCAATGCATATTTGTTTTTGATTTCCGTTACATCTTTTTGATGATATATAATTTTATTGTTGAAATAAGATATACGGTTATTAAGTACGTGTCTTGTTTAACACATATTTCAATATTTGATATCCAAAAGTAAATACACAGCTCGTTTGGAAATTGGAAAATATTTTAACTTTATTTTATTTCTTCTTTGCCAAAATCTCTGAAAATTTTTAATTTTATCCGCCACGTTCTTTATTCTTTTTTTTTTTACATTTCATAAGTTTTTATATTTCTTTCCCAGTTGTATTTACATGTATAGTGTACATTCAATCTTTGTGCATCTTCAATCATTGTGCATATGTTCATCTTACTTCACTAATTCGTTCATGTCATGTTGCAATTCTGTTTTTGTGTTGTTGTTTTTTAATCCATGCATTAATCGTTTGACATTTTTCGAAGGTTTTATTTCTTCATTTTAAACACAAATAATTTATAAACTTGAACTTAGGCCTATGGTTTATACTGTTTGGCATTATTTGACCGGTAAGGTGTCTGTTTCCTGTCAAAAAATAAATCATCCGATAAAACGATATTATTTATTTTAGAGAATTTCTGAAGAAATGCTGATAATGCAATGGTCAGATATGCTACTAGAGCGTGAATACTATTGCAAGCTCATGGAAAGTTTTCTAAGACTCAACACTATGTGTCCAAATGCCCAAAACGTCATCAACATACCGGAAATATTTAGTTTGTCCGTTTTCTCCATTTGTGACTCCCATGATCCAAGGTGAATAATCATTGCGTGGTTAATTCCTAATCGTTAATCAATGTATATATAATCATTCCCTGCGGTCTGGAGACCGCAGGGTATTGGTACGCGTTTAACTTTTGAGGCATGGAGGAGCACGTGACCTGTTTTCGGTACATGGAGGAGCATGTGATCTGTAAACCGTACATGATTTGTTAATTGCCTTTTCGAAAACCTGGCTAAATACCGTTTGCCGGTACGTTACGGATAATCCTGTAGGGAATAAGTCCGAATTACACCTAATTAAGAACAAAAAACTATTACGTGATATTTTTAATTTTCTATAATTATGTTACCGTTTAAGGTGGAAAAAACTTGAATGATGTGTTTGAAAATTATCAATGTTTCTTTAACATGTATCTCAAAATGTTACAAACAAAAAATTGTTTATACTGAAAATCTACAAAATTAAAATATTCGTAGTGGCATCTGCCATAATAAATAGAGATATTTTCTGCGAAAACTTGTGTGTTTACTTTATTATTTATTTATTTTTTTTGCTCGGAATTATTCATAAAATGGTAGGCCTATTTAATCATTTTCTTAAAAAGAAATAATTGTTTTATGTTCGACCTTCTCGGGTCATCAACGGTCACCAGTTTCCAAAGACCTTCTTCTATATTGATCTATCATTGTCAACTATATTCCTGATACAAACGTTTATTTATCCCCCCCAAACAATGTTGAAAATAGTTAAATGAAATATCTTTATATCATTAAAAATGTTCCCCGCAGGAAACCATTTTACTTGTTATATATTCAGTTTAGTTCATAAGAACTTGTTATTAGTAAAATATCTCTCAAAACGCACCAAACCATTTAAACAATATTCAACTATTAACCTACATTGTTGAATGAACCAGAAAAAAACTTAACACCACTGAGACGAAGTAAGTCGGCTATAGCATTATACAATCCTTTCTTCCAGATTTAGAAAAAAACATTAAACATTCTTTATCACGCAATAACTAAAATATATCAATTTAATGCTGTAGCATTTAATACTACTTGAGTTCAGTAATGAAATCGAACATCCTTACTTTTTTGAAATTGATGGAAATATTATGTTTTGTATTATGAATACCAAAGACCGGAAGTCAAAATGGAACGAAAAAAAGGAGGCTACGTTCGATTAATTTTCGAAAAAGAGCTTAAAAAGTATACAAGCAGGAATGAGAAAATGTGTTATATTAATTCGTAGCAATGTTAAGAGTAATGAGGACTTTTATCCTCTCACAGTAATGATTGTCATCGTAACGGAATACTTTTACAAATAAATGACAAACAGTTGGAATTGTTTATTATGCGACTGCTTAAACACTTCTTAAAACGTTTTGTAAAAAGATGGTACACGATAAAAGACTGGACACATGTGAATATGTAACATTACTTAAAGTATAAGCAATATAATTTGATATTTTGAAATAACGTTATGATGTTTGTAAAAATACATTTTATTACGAAAATTAACTTTCCCTATTCTAATTCGACTTTAACATATTTTCAAAATAGTTTTATGCGGATTCTTTATGCGATTTTTTTTTGATGAGGTGTAATGAGCGGGTTCCTTATTCCTCGTTCGACTTAAATATTGTTTAAAAATATGTCGATGCGGATGCTTTATTCTATTATTTTGTTGATTGATTTGTGCAATTTTCAACAGATTTGTGAAAGAAAGAACCGTTCTAGGTTTCTGATCAACCATAATTTCATTTTATATAAATACTAATTCTGCTGTTCTTATTTAGATTTGAATAAGGAATCTGGAACTAGATCCCTATTTCTTATTCGAAAAAGGAATAAGGAATTGATTCCTTATTGCTTATTCGAAAAATCAAAAAATCAATTTCAAAACTGTGAAACAACTTCTTCCTATTTAACTAGTACTAGGTACATAAAGATTGTCTAACTAAAAAGGGTAAAGGATAATTTGACAGAAAATACTAAAAAGATGGTTCCCATTAAGCAAGTAAATAAAAAGTAAATGTAATTTACACAAAAGAAACAATCCCTCAAAGAAACAAACAACCACTCAGAAAAATAAGTATAAATTGAATGCATAAGAATGAACATAATAATTTATTCAGAGTAAACGTATTTTATAGGCATGGTAGCAATTTATATTTTAAACCATAAAATAAGTGTGTTTTTGAAAACAGAAAAAAAAGAAAAACAATAAAAACGGAAATACATATTGTAATATCTGTAAAATTAAACTGATAGACTCTTACATATTGTATATCATTTTCAAATTTACAAATGGTAATAATATTATGATTATAGCCACAAAGCATCAGTACATTAAATCTACATATATGATCTAAATTAAAAAAGAAACACTGTTCATGGTTACTGTATTAAATTATATTGACTATTTCTTTTACAAACTTTATTAACAGAACACAACATATACAATTAATTGTCATGTTAACTTTAATTGAATAAGCCATCTCGATTTTCTGTTAATTGCAGTCTAACAATGAGTTAATTATGCTCTTGTGGACGTTCCTATAATATAACAAGATTATGTGGATATATCTTCAGCTTGCAAAGGTATCTAATAAATTGTGCGAATTACTTCACAATCTATTCATTTTATTTTTTATTCAGATAAAAATTACGTTCGCAGTACAATTTTGTTAAGAATAAGGAAATAAGTTTTTGGAGAAAGCAATAGACACTATCGACTTATTTTAATTTATATTCTGTTTCGGTTTGATTTTTTGTTTGTTTTGTTTTTGATTATCTGTTTTATGCCAATGTAAAACAGTCATTTACGAGAATAATAAATACAATTTTCTTTTTTGAACGCTAAATGAACATATATACATAAATTTGGATCTTATAGAAGATCTCAAAACGTGTAATAATTATATGGTTGCAAAGTCGTTGTAGAGAGCAAAATTATTCAACAAATTCAATTTTTAGAAAAATGTGTTAAGATCTTAAGAAAAGTAAAAAGATTCAATATTTATTGTTTACATGTTATGTGCGATTAATGAGTGATTTTGTAGTATCAACCACTATAATTCTATAGCGGTACTAACGCAGTAAGAGGTATTTATGTATATTTTAATCGCTTTTTTGGTAATTAACGTGAATTGTAAGTGCCGTTTGAAATGTGTGAATTACTTTCTTTGTTCACTTCACAGTATTTTACTTTTAAAAATATTTTCAAAATTTTCATAAAATTAACATGAAACTGGAGGCATGATGCTTTAAAGTTAATGATAATTAACGAAACCTTACAAGTTCAACGAAACCATGACAAAATGTCCGCTTATCCTACAGAATCGGAGATAACAAGTGAAACAGATTTAACATGTGCTCTTTGTGTACAAAAGTTTGTCGTCTTTAAATTCAACAATATTGCTGCGAATGTATATAATTTACATCAAACTGTGGCCATTTAATGTGTTTTGTTCTTCCTCACCAAGCAAGTCAAATCTAGTTTAGGTGTCGGGCCAACTATTAAAAGATATATTATAGATTGGGCATATTCAGAAATGTGGCAGCTTTCTAATCAGTCTGAACATTCACTTTCCATGCATAAATCCTCGGATGACAGACAGAAATGTGAAATGTATCAGTCGTAATGAAAGAAATTAAACAATTTCGTCTTGTGCAAACACAAATCATTCAACAGCTTGACAATCGTTGGCATACCCTAATCATGAAATAATCAGTCTCTGGTCTTTGAATAGCATGTTCGTTTGTAATAGAAAAAATGTTCAGAGCGATATTATATTGTTATATCTCACACTTAAAACAGATCGTAATAGTTTTTATGACCTTTCCTATTTAAATGATGCGATAAACATTTCTTTAAACTTCGATTTTGTAATGATGCAATGACATTTTACATCTTTTTACAATTCGCCTTTACGTTTTCACTTGAAAATTCTTTGAAAATTCATCTACGCATAAGTTAACGTGTCGTGAAACTGTAATAACGAAACATTTAAATATGAAAGCATTTAAGCACAACATTTTAATCGCTCAAGAAAGTAATGTACGATCAACGCTAATCTGACGTAAACCAGAACTATTTCGGGTCTTCGTTTTTATAACGTTTTCTTAAGTTTCCGAAGAACATAATATTTGCACGGCAATTCAAGATTTGGTTTAATCTAGTCTTTGCATATCTTGTCTCTAAATGAATAGTCTTTTGCCTTGCGGACAAAACACACCTTTTGTTTCTTGAGGCTTTGAAAAAATATTCATAATCTCCTTTCCCGTAACAACATCTAAGAATAGTACGAGCTGCTACCAATAACGGATGTACTACATTTTGCCAATCGGCATCAGTAGAATGTTTTCCTTTCAGTTCAGCAACCATCATGACGGGCACCGACTATCAACTTATGCTTCTTCTTTTGAAACATAACTAACTCTTATTTTAATTACTTAAACAAGCGAATAGTTGCAGCAAATTAAAAGACAATTCTTCCCAAAATCTTAAAATTATAGCCAAACTCATATCTCTTTTTGTACAAAAACATGCCAAAATCAATTTGTGTTTTACCTCCTCTGTCGCAAGGAAGAATTAAGAGTTTATATGTTTTAAAACATGACAACATTTGCAATTTATTCAATTTATTGGCACCATGAGTTTATGTTAACGTTTAAGAAACAACATTGTGCACATAACTTTCGTCCTCCAAATAGAGCCATATTGATTTCATGAGATGAACGTTATGGAAGAAAAAAAAACAAATATGACTCCTCTCTTTCCTTTCTAACAATTTGTGTGTATGCATAGTCGTAATAAAATGCGATTGTATGAATCTTCTATCAGACACATGGGTTGCCTTATTGCAAATATGCGGGAGGACGTGGTAAGATATTTTTAGATATATTACCTTTACTCGGATATCTTTACTCGGACGACTTAGTATATATTCTAACATGTCGATATTATTGAAAGAAATATGAGAGTAGAAGCCAAACTAAACAATATCACATCAGGGATTATCTTATTTGTGCAAGAAACAATTCTACAATGGCAGTGCGTATTAATTAGTAGGGCAGGAACGAAAATTTACATTTAATAGTAGATAAGCTATGAATAAATATCAAATGTATTTTTAAGTAATAAATGTTGATGGTGGCACTAAAATGTTTTTATACCTCAAGAATCCGAAAGGCACCTTCGTTTGTGCCATTCCATGATAAACGGCGTAAGGGGATTAGATAAGGGGATTAGAGGTAATGACGCCTGCATACCACATATACGCCGTTAAAAGACAAATTTGGAAACCAGACCACAGGTGATTAAACAGTACTCAAGTGAGGAATACAGGAACTACCCAACTAGAAAAAAGTAGAATAATACCACAAGCACAACAATAATGTCGAGCAGAATGATCTTAAAGGATCGAAAATAAAACATACCTGAATGTACGGGTGACTTTTGACGGCCTCCACACGGCACAAACAACGCTGATGTGACGGAAAGAAATAAAAAGAAATAAGTATCCCTAAATAACGCACGAAACGCCAAAATTGAAAATGTTGCAGGCTTGGTTTGAATGAGCCTGTTACATATACCCGTAAGATGTTGTAAGATGATCATATATGAATAAGCTAAATAAGGTAATCGGGCTTAATGTCACATAGACAGTATGAAATATTAATTTATTTTAACAACAATGTTAATGTTATTCGTGTATAATGCGTTCAACTTTAATGGTAATAATTTGGTAAATCACTTGCAGTTTATCAATATTTACCTCAGTTAAACTTTTTTATAGACTGTGCTTGAAATTTTAGAACTGAAGAAAGGTCTGATAATCGTTTTTGGATTATAGCTTATGACCGAACCATGACACTCATAAATACAAATACACCTTTAACTTATACAAAATTCCATGTTGATTTCTATTGATTTAAACAATTTCTTAAACATGTTACATTTGATATGCTAAACAAATATATAAAGGAACTAAAACGCATAGACTATACAAACATTGATCTGTTGCCTTAATTAATCAATTGTTATTATGGAAAATGTTATTATCGCACAAAATTTTCTGTCAAATGCAATTCAATCTGCCTTTTGATTGACAATACAAAACAACCATTGAAACATTACATACAACGTAGCGTGTCAAGCTGAGAAACAATGAAATGTTATTCATCACGGTTTGACACTAATACGTAATCAAATCGTCTATAAATCGCGATTGATCACTTGTGTATATAAATAATTTTCATTACCGAAATGTTATTCTAACTAACATGCTTTCTTTATTAAAATTCTAAAAAGCCCACATTGCTATCTTGAATTTCAAAGACTACAAAATATTACTAAATTTACTTACACCACTATTATAATTGATTTAATAATAATATCATATATAATAATAAAGTTAATTTGAACATTTTTGAAAACTATTGTCCCGCAATTAGATATTTCAAGACTTCAAAACGTTCTGTAAAATTCCATAAGAAAATAGCGTCCGCGATCATCTTTCTGTTTTACTATTTCTTTCAAAATCAAGATTTTGGTTTAACTAAATGGAAAATGTGCTTGTTTTGCATGTAAGATTGAATACATTTCACCCTTGAACATCAGCTATTATATTTCACTCGTGGCTCAAATATGATAAACAAGATCAACAAAGAAAGGCGGCGTTCAATGAACGCAAGCCACACGTGAAAATATTGCATCTGATGTCCACTCAGTGAAATATATTTCGATCTTAAATGCAAAACAAACAAATATCCTCTATAAATTTATACTAAATGTATATATGAAAAAGTCAGAATTAAACTTGCACTTTTATACTTGTCATGATTTTGATATTATACATGTAGGGGTCAAAACTAATAACATTCATCCATATCCTACAACTAAAATTGTTAAAAGCAACAATTGTTAAAAATGTGATGAAATAAAAATGTTATGCAACTTTCGAGCGATGAAATGACTTTTATTTACGAGAACAGAGACTTTCATTTGATGTTACTGTGCGGAATTATAACATGGTGGCATATCAGAAATGTTTATTGCTTTCTACTTTTTATGCACTGAATTTAAGATTAAAATGATACCACAAAAATTTCTAAATGATCTTAAAGAAAATAAATAGCCAAGCTAAGACAATCTTAATCTGGATTTTCGTTATAAAATTGTGTAAGTTTCGAATATTTCTGTCGAATGATTGTTTAAATGATAGCAAATGGAATGAAGCAATATTAAAAAATTGTAGACCTGAACACTATTTCATGATTAAACGTTATAACACAAAGATTGTGTACAATTGTTTAGAAAAACAGAACATGTAACATTTACTATAGTTCTTTCTTACCTACCTTCATGAAAAACATATTAATTTATTTAATTGTCAATCAACTAATAACAATGAACTTTGATGCCATTTCGTATCGCTGTCAAACCAAACAGAATATACATGGCTATAACATCCACAAACAGATCAAGTCAACGCTAATAAACCAGTTGAAACAGGAGTGGTCCTCAAATTAGAAACGTCTAATAAATATCGCATGTACAGCTGTAACAAAGATTCTGTTAACCTTGAAAAATAACTTGTACCCGTACAAAGTTTATAACATTGCCCTTAGTATATTTTTGCGCGGGTAACCATAGGTTTCCTGTCATTATCCCACATGAACAGCGCAAGTGCCGGTTATGCCATTTTAAAATATTGAATATTATATTTTGAAAATATAAAATAGCACTGTATATGATTTTGCCATTTGACATTATATCCATGAAACCACAAGTCCAGCATGAAGTTTTAGGATACAAAGATAGTCTTCGTTATATTCATGAATCGGTCTCAATTACCCATTTATCAATGGACCAAATTCCGCGCTACTTCGGCAAGTTTTGTTATATGTTTATTGTTATGTACAAAATGTTGTACGCAGTTGTTCTAATAAAAGAAATAGTTCACAAGTATTATTCATCTTTTCACAATAGTAAGCTTGCATTGAAGCTCTTGACCCCGACACAATTTATCAAAAACTAATGACACGTTCCTTTCTAATTTTCTTTCCCTGAAAGAAAAAGATATAGATAAAGAAGGAGAGACATGAATGAACTCTTTGAAAATTCTTTTTGTTGATTCGTAGAAAGTGGTAAGGACTGAATGTTGTTTCTGATTAAAATGTTTAGAATGTTTGTTTCCCTACCATCACACAAATGTGACAAAATATTTTTTTATATAAAATCTACTGCAGTGTCGTCATTACTCTTCTTGCCCTTTTAGATATTGTTTTAAATGCTGGGTTAAAAAATAGTGCTAATTTCGTGTGCATTTAATTACTAACAACTTAAAATACATGTTGCATAATAATATTTCTTCATGAGATTAAAACATTGAACGGATTTCAATAATGAGTTTTTTTCATTTATTTTTCATTTTGAACTATTAGATTCAAACAGTTAAAGTTCGTTTGTCATCCTTCTTAAACAAAACATTTATGCAGAAATATATAGAGGATATCCTTATAATTTCATTTAAGGTGTGTTCGATGAGATTGAGAAAATACACGGTTAGAGGAAAGTAACGTATCTGCAAAAATGAAGACCAATTATAAATACAAAAAATAACATTTTATATAAAATGATGTATTTTGTTATTTAAGTACTTATTTATCAGTTATTCAACAAAATACATATTATGTTATAAAGCTATAAAACAATTATTTTGACTTAAAACAGGATCAACCAGTACGACATTCATCATCATTAAATAAGCATTGAATTATTGATAATTGGAATTGTGCATAACATGCAACTGTCTTTTGATATGCTGCCGAATCCCAGCCACCTCCCGCCAGCCAATCCATTCTGTCAATATTACTCTCAAAAGACAGAAGCATGTCTTTATTTAGGAGATTTGATCACTCATCTCATAAAATAACACTAAAAATAATTAGATAAATTTTTACATGAAGCATTTTGTAGAAAAGAGACAGGGACATAAATCGGGAAACCCATGAGTCAACTTGTTTATAGCGTCCATTTATTCCGGCTGAATTTCATTTCATTTGCTCATAGACACAACAGAATATAATAAAAGTAGATTCTTACCTTGTAACAAAATGTCAAATGAAAAGTTCACAATTTCCTACCACCTACTTTCAGTTTCAATCACTTAACTCAAGCTTCGTCAGTTTGACATCTTATTTCCTGAATGAAACAACTTCCTCAGTAATTTAACATCTATCGAAACGTTGACGAGTAAGGTACTTTTAAAATTGACAAAGTAAGTTGAGCATATAACATATGTGATGTGTTTACAGTTTAAGGTATACATCTATCATGTTATTTGCAAAAATTATAATGACGTCACTTCAGAAGTGCTCCTATTCGTTATCGAACTAATTCGCCAATTAATGTTTGGAACAATCACCTGGTTATGAGATAAACGTGAAGAAATTAAAGGCTTAAACGCTTAAATAATAAAATATCAGAATGAATAAGGAAGTGAAAATGACTGATTTAAGAAAAGGCTTTTTGTTTCTTTCATATATATACATTTTTTTGGGCTGTAGTGGACTTTATAATATATAAATGAGTTTGCCATAAGAAAATAAATAGTGAATGAGTCAGCCAACTGCACTAAGAGTAGCTAAAAATAACTCATCGCTATGGAAATAAAAGACGATAAAGTTAAAATATAACTTAAATATATAAGGCCAATAAGCACGATGAAAACGCGACGGTCGCTGTAATGTAGTAGTTAGCATACTGGACTATTGTGCAATACTATCGCCGAAAATGTGTTATACATAAAAAACAGCGTTGGGTTCCAAGTAAAGAGCCCCCTTTAAAAAAATGACAGAGCAAAATAGATTTGCTTTTAGAGATGTGATCAGAGATTTTGAAACCTGTATTCACATACAGCTGCCAAATTGCAAATATAAAAAGCTGGCAGTATATACAACGGGTGATTGATGTATGACTAGTACAAACAACAAAAACAAGTTGAAAGCGCAGACACAACAATAAAGATGTATAGAACACTTACATGGATCATATTAATGAATCCTGTTCAATAATCAACATTATATTTAGACTAACCTGTAGCTGGACGTACGTTTGAATGAAGTAAGATGATTTTTTCTAAATTACTTATCCTTATGGTGGTAATGTTTATCCCAATCTATTGTTTAGAACACTAGAGGGACCATAAACTTACTTCTTTTATCGCCTATTATAATTTGTTACCACCATTAGAAACATGAAGATAATTTGTTATATTAAGATTGTCTGTATCGATAACGATTAACAAAATCACGTTGTTTGAATTACTAGTATCAAAGTTCATCAAACAATGTTATATAATCTATTACCTAGGGTAAGTTTTAACAAATCACGAATATGACTTTTAAAGGCACGATTCAATAAAAAGTGTAGGTTAAAGAAAAACAAATTTTAACTTGTGCTTAAAACCTAACACCGTCTTAACTTTTTAAATATAAAGAACATGTTATACAAGTTAAAGCTTTGGGATTGTTAAAACATTCCTAAGAGAACACGTTGCAGTTCTTGCGTGAGCGAAAACATGTTATTTTTTAATTTTGTCTTTATGTTGGTGCATCTAAGAAGATAAAAAAAGAGAAATTGTTTAATACTAATAATTGCTTAAATAAAATATATGGTTTATCACTACTCATAGTCTTATTATTATACATTTGATATGTTTTTTGTATCTTATATTATCATATTTCTTATATTAACTGACATAGAACTAATTTAAATCGAGACAAAACATCAAAATACATATTGTTTACGGGGTATTTATTATTAATTAGACAACCTGCCATGTGTTCATTAAAGGTACTCCACTGAGGTACGACCGAATGTCACAAAAAAAAGTAAAATTTCACGAACCGATAATTTTTTGTTACCTGCATGTTAGGGACATTCAAACAGAATCAGTGATACATTGATATGTGTTCTTTGGATTGGCAAGTCGTTTGAAATACAAATTTCCTCCAATTTTGTGGGAAAAGCGTTTAAACACCTTTCAGTTTGCAAATCTGAATAAAAACAACGGTCACGTGATGATTCTCGGGATGACTAAAAAGCGAAACGGAGAATTTTTTGTGTATCGGCAGCAACGAAAGTGCGAAAGTGGAATATACCAACAATCCATAAATGTAAAAGCAAATTATGGGTTTGTTTGTTAAATTTCTTGTTGTTCACATATTTTCTTGTGAGAAAAATCTTTCAAAAGCAATTTCAATATATTTAAAGCATTACATTGTTGTCATCATGGTTTTTTTTTCTCCATTACAATGATGAATTTAGCTAAACGTACGGAGTTGGAAACTGACATACACAAATTTTACAAATATTCTATGTTAATTTGAGAGCTTTCGTGTAATTATTAAATATTATGTAGTAACTTTGTAATGGTTAAAATATCATGATATCTAGGCTAAGAAAATTTACTTTGTCAATCAGTGTAATGGGTCCTATTTCAAAGGTCACTTTGGTTTATCTGACACCCGTTCAGGAAAAAAAACTTCGTAATACCTTTTATACAACGAACATGAACTTGAGTATTGTAAGAATAAAAAATCACACGCACACACAGAATGATATTCCAGAGATTTCTCTTTAACTCTGATCAAAGCACTGAAAGCACTGGCTAAATAGAGAATGAATCCAGCCTCATTATAGGACATTTAGGCTTCAACTTTATTAGTTAATATTTCTTATGTACGTCTAGTGCATATAATTAAAATTCTATAAGAAAAAATCGATCTCCTTTGCTAGATATATCTGAAATTTAATATTTATCATTTTACATACATACTTGCATATTTATCCGCATTGGATGTAAACTTTGTTGATGAGAAGATTACTACGTTTTGATCTAGACATTCAAAACTATAGGTAATTGATACCTGTTTCATGCACATGGTAAACATTATCAAGAAGGTCGGAAAAGAGTTACAATCTGGTTCTATTAATATTATTATTATCATTACTGATTTAGCAGATATCCTGATAAATTTAATTTCTTTCTTATTGTAAGGCCTCCGTACTAGTGATGGGTCAATTGAGCTGTGCTTTAATGTTACCAATATATTGAAGCTTCCCGGTGGAAAAGAAATTGAGAGCGTTATAAGAGTAAAAAAGGAAAACTGGAATAAAGACAATCAAGGCGATGGCAACGTTCACAGGACGCAGCCCCCGACACAGTCAAGCTTCCACAGCAGGGTTATTGCCGTGACAAGTGAAATAAACTTAAAACTGATCATATAGTTGTTGTTCTTTAAACCCTAACTTTCTTTCAAATTAAACGAAACAAACAAAATCATGATACTTGCAAGACAAATGTGAAGGGCAGGTAAGTAAAAGTAACTTTAAGAATTCAGTAAGGCATTATTTACCTCACCTCATACAACAACCATTGCTTAAACTATGTTTTATAATACTTCCAACTCATAGACGGTATACAAACTTGGGAAAGGGCAATGCATATCTTAACCATTGTTTTTACTCCTTATAGCCTGTTTATCATGACATACTCATTGTTAATAGTTTTGTAAATATTTTGATAAAAAAGGACAGGTTCATTTCCCAACTACATTTGTATTTTGAAAACACGAGTGACTGGTTTCAAAAACTGCAATGGCTATATATTGATCGGATGCATTTCATTGCATAAGTAAGTTAGGAAGAGAACCCTGCTTTTCTTGCTTTATAGCACTAAAACCTTTACTTTTCCCTACTTTTGTCTCTTCTTTCTTCCTGTTTTTCATATTTTGTTTTGTTTAGTCTTTTTATTTACCACTTGAAAGCCTGAAATTCAATTTTTTATTGATAATTTAGCTGTGGTCCTTTGTTGCTTGGTCGTGTGGGTGTTGTATTCATTGAATGTTACCATTCCTTTTTGTATTTCTGATCGAAGATCAGGAAATACAAAGCTAACATTCAATCTCTGACACAGCGGTTTCACGACAAACCTAACAACAAGCAGTTCTTAAAACAGCTGAAAACTAGCGATTTAAAAGAACGAAATATTTTCATTTTGTTATAAGTATCCAACAAATTACAACACATTCAAAGTTTAAAAGTAGCTTTGGGTTATAGAATTGTCAATGAATGCGCATTCACAAATTTCGCGAATGAATATCATTTTAATCAATGAAAATGCTATTTTAAGCGATGTCAAGAGCGTATTTCACAAATAAATCTGACTGTCGAGTAGTGGAATACATACATGTCGGACTGTTTTGGCGAGAAGATTTTTGTAAAACTATTTACATCAATGTTAAACAACAGGTTTATCTTGAACAAAAAACCTCGAAATTAACCCGAAATGCAATGGAAAATCTAAATTTAGTATTACTTGATTTTATTCAGGCATTGTTCGTATATCTTCTCCGTGGTGCAAGGGTAACGCGCTCGTTTAGTGTGTCTGGGGTTCAAATCCAATTCAAGGCAATTATTTTTTTATAAAGTTTCTTTGTTAAGAAAATAGCCACGATATGCAATGATAAAGTGTGGCTGTCATAAAAATGAACATAAATGATTTTTTGATGCAACTCTAGTCATGCAAAACTCCATATGTATCAAACTCTGGTACCAAGCAAGAAAAATTATAGTACATAAAAATAAACTTATACAGGAAATTGATACAGTTATACAGTGCGATTTAGATTGCAAAGGTCAGAAAATACCACAGAGCTTGCTGCCTTTTGATTTATCTTGTTTTTCGTATGTATGTTCTGGAGATTAGGTGGGTGGTTCTCGTTATACTTTAAGATTTATAAGATTGTGTATTAAAAGCCTTTGTAAATTGTTTCGGAAATACTGGATATCGTTTTGAAAATTTATAGAGCTACTTAAGTATTTTATACACATGAACGAAAAATTTCACAGTAAGAGGAATTTAAAATAATTCCTAAGTATTTCGGTTATAGTGATTATACCGTAATCAAACGTTAAAGGTCTCCTAAGAAATGTTCTTTGGAATTAAATACTAAGTGAAAGCACTAGAACATTAACCACCAGATTGCTTGCAAAATCTTTATCGGCAGGATAAATTGGTTCACAAAACATGATTTTTCACAGTCATGATCAAATGAACAGACTGTCATTTTCTTCCTGTTACCGACAGATACGAACAGACTGTCATTTTCCTTCTGTTACCGAAAAATACACACCAGGAAGATTTTAAGTAGAAGACACGTCACTGACAGAATGTTCTTAATATTTGAATAGAAAAGAATTTGCTAAAGCCAATTTATGAAAGAGAAATCGGGGATGCTTCTTATTAAATTATTTGCCCATAAAAGAGGTTTTATTTTACTCGTTTAGATTATAATCAAAAACAAAAGTCTCAAAAAGCAAAGGTTAGCTGATATTAAGATGTAAACCGCGACATATAAAATTAATTTACCTGAGAAACTGGAGTGAAAATGTGTTAGTTTATCCGGGTTTTTCTTCAGTGCCTTCAGCACTTTGATCTTATCTGTAGTACAAGTAAACTATATCGTTTTCACTGAAAAATCATTAAATTCTAAACAAGTTTCTAATAGAATCATGAACATTTATTGTATCATAGTTTGAAGACTTTTCTGTTGAAAACGTGTCAGAGTTAAATCGAATTCATATACATGCACAGTGCGTAACTGGAGTGCAGGTAATAGTTCCCAACACTCCAGAGCATGCCCATTGATGTACTCATTCTTTTTTTGTGGGGGGATGCTTTTTGTGGAATAACGATAGAAATGCCACATTCAGAAGCTGGTTCAATAGGTTTTTTTCTGGAGTTTCATAACAACAGGGAACGTGCATTTAATTTTGCCTATTGTATGAATATGATGTAATTGTGTGTGGAACGTGTATGTACGATCCTATCAAGATAGCCTACGAAACGTCACTCATTACATACACAGATGCCCGTTTGTGACAGAAACAATTTTGCAAAGGGGGCACCTGAGTTCTTACTCCACCAGTGAAACTGAAGAGTCGCCAAAATGACCTACACAGTTTTGTGTGACGTAACCCCCACTCCATCCCCAAAACAAACAGACATGTCATTAACTGTATTTGATTTAAATACGTTATAGATAGCGTTAAATACTTTTATAAGTGTGATTACACTGTGCTCGTTATAGTATATATAACACCGATGCATTATGTTTGCCTTAGAATATTGAAATTGAAATGTCAATGAAAATAATTGTAGATCTACATGTATATAATATCTTACCGTTTTGTCTAGCAAATGTCCGCTTCGCTGGCGTTTGATTTTTCAAGACAACGAAATTGCTACCTTGATTATCTTTTATACAGTTTTTCTATGTTATACTCAAGTTATATAAACATGATAGGTTAGAGTGTTGAGAAAAAATCAATAGAATTTTTTACCCCCGTTTACTCTGTTGTTCCAAAAATGTCCGTTACGTATTTTAGTTATACCCGATGAACTGTGGGTAACTTCTGTACATGTCTGGGAAAACCAACTTTCATTTTTGCATCAAAAGCTAATGTGAAAATGCATTTTCTAGCATAATTGTTGTTAGAGGGTTGGTTAAAGTGTAAGTTATTGTTATTTTTGTCATAATATTGTGATTTGTGAGGAAATTTGTTTACATTTTTTTTGGACACCAAATTACCTGTCAGACCTCAGTGTAGCCCCTTTAATGTATTGCCGAACTTCTCAACGCCGAAGGATATCTTTGATCGTTTTTTTTTAAACATTGTTACTGGAATATGATGTCTAATATATTCAAGAACTGGTTAAATTTACATAAACAATGAATCACACAATTGATTAAGTAATAAAGGTTAACTAGAAATTGGCAAATAATCCATATGTTGATCACTAAAATATACTTAATTTTATTTATCCTATTTTTTCACTAAAATTCATTTATCTATAGGTTTGAAAATTACACATTTTCAGCATAGACTTTATTATCAAGGCATTTGTTGAGAATAAGGCTATCATCTTTTCTTCGTTTGAAGTGTTTTTTGTTTGTAATTGTATCACAATTTAACCACATTATATGCAGTTAAAGCTCCATTTGACACACGATGCGCCTTCTGGTAGCAAATAATGTTTCGAACTACTCATTATCCTACAGATAATTAGAGAAACTAAATCCAGCTAAACCATTGTTAATGGGTACAAGTAATTTGAAAAGCTGGCATAGATTTATATCTGTACTACATAAATTCTGCTTTTCCAAGATACGCATTGATTGAAGTCAATACAATTATGTTGCAAAATGTAAATGTGCCATTTTTATTATTTTTAATGAAATAAGAATAATGATCTCTAATGCACACGTGAACAAGCGAGATTTTATGCACGCGAAAAATGGCTGCGGAATAATAGTTAGCTGTGGTCTGCTTGCAAAATATCCTTCGATTCCGCAGTAAGACATGCGTTTTATTCAAAACAAAATAAGCTATTTTGCACCCGAATCAGCGTTTCATTACATTATTTTCATTGATATAACAAATATAACGTTATTGTACCATCACTTTTTTTCAGTGTCTTTGACCCATCAGATTCTTTTTTTTTATTTTTGTGCAAATCACAATGTAGATGTTGAAACAATTAATCGTGCATGTTATACCGATTGAGATATTGAAATATAATAAAGTATTTGACAATTTGAAGAAAAAATCGTTTATAGTCATACCATAAATAGACACAAAATTTTATTTATGTGTATGCCATTAAGAAATAAGTGTAAAATAAATAGCAATTAATCGCATTCGTTGTTTGTTTAGGTAATTGCCAAAGTTACAATATAATATCTTGTCGCAAATGATCAAAAAAAGTTTATATTCATACGTGTACGTCAACGATTTGACAACATTAACAGATTAGGTTATCAAAAATATGTTTGTTTGGTAATGTATCTTTTGTGGAAGTCAAATTATTAGAGATTATGTTTGCCTTTTTAAAATTAGTTCTCTTTACACATGTGATAAAAAGGGACCTGGTTTAACAAGTACTAAGAGTAGGTCGTTATCAACTCATGCAATTCAGTTTACACATTGTAGTTACATGAATTTAATGATGATGACATTAAATCCGACACATTTTCGAGTGGCTAAACATTTTAACATTGGTCGATCACATAAAAAAAATCTAAGCGAGTTTCTTTGACATTCTGAATTTTAGCACATCATATATATTTCGACAATCAATATACCTAACCCGCTATCCCTGATAAAGAACTTGTAAATACCAATTTCTTCGCAAATGAACTACTTCTTATTTTTCATGATTTCTAAATCACCGATCATTAAACTTTACGTCCAATTTCAATCTTCATGTATTAAATTTGCCTCGGATCCTCGGATCGAGCCAGCGGTGAGATATACATTAATTCTACCAAAAGGAGTGTCACTAAAAATCTTAATTCAACAAGTCTGCTGAATCTACATTCTAAACTTCTATTTAAAATTTTTAGAGTATACCAATTACTACAATAGTAATGGTGAGAACCAAAAATTGCTTACAACCTTTGCTAACGTTACATTGATCCTTCAATTAACGGAATAAATCGATAAAGTATAAAACAGAAGTATTATCGTATATCGTTGTCTGTAGTGTTTTGCTAATTGATGTAAAACAACGGATACATTAACAGTTTCAGTAATGACATAAAGCCATTAATTATTCGTTTTTGTTAAAGTCTTGAAATACAGAATATACAAAACAATATTCTTATTTGTTGACCTTACATACGTAACGTCCGTTTGTTCGAGTAAAAATGATATTAATAATGTAAAAAACTTATTCACCTTAAATGCGTGGTAGGATACTAATTAAATATATCAATATAATTATATTGGTGTTAAAATTGCCGATAAATATGAATATGTAACAATGAAATGAGAAACAATATGTATACAAAAGTGATGTAGATTATATTTCTGGATGTGGTTTGATTTTTTCTTGTCAGATGAACATTTAATAAAATTAAGTATACACACCTTTTCCTCTAATCTAATCAATATCATTTATTATTGAAAGAGACCTGAAAACCTAAAAAAGAAATACTATTCTATTTATGTGTATACAATTTAGACATAAGTGTCAAATAAATAGGAATTTATCGCATTCGTTGTTTGTTAAGATAATTGCCAAAGTTATAATATAATTTCTCTGTCGCAATTGATTTTATCGAAGCTAATCAGACAGCATTTACCTGCAGTATAGAAGTTTTAACTGTGAAACAAACAATGCTCTGAGAAACAATATTTCGTACAACCCAGATAATTCAAAGACATGATGCAGACCAGAAGCAATAGCATTTGGTAAATTATAGTTAATCCAAAGTGTTTTAATGTATGATATATCAACGTCTGTACTTTCTGCTTTTTCTCGTGATATTACTATCATAACACTTGAATACTTTATTATGTGAGAGAAGAGTAATAAAAATGTATCAACATCGGTTGATATTTGTAAGGTAAAGACATTAGTTCACCGACTTATGCTCAATGAATTTTATTTTCAATCATAATTTTAGAAATATCGTTCCCCCTGGGGTTGTATGATATGGTTATAGTGTGTTGAACGATAAAAATGGCAATAACAGGAAACTCTCGCTAAACAGCTAGTTATTACAGATAACTACTATTGTGACAAAAAAAAATCTATCACAAATTGTTTCCTGTTTCTAATAATGTTATCTTAATTGAAATAAGTGAGACAATATCATGTTAATGTGCGAGTCGGGGTTCCGTTTATTGACTTGTTTTATTAATTAAGGTTTGAATATATATATAAAGCTGCATTACATGTCTTAGTTCACAACGAATATAACGTTCTAGTATGATAGCAGCAACATTCTGCTTTACTTCAATTTCAACTATAATTTGTACGGCAAGATCACTTATGGTGTTCTATTTAAAGATCGCTCAACGCGACGTTATAATGTTTGTGATACTTCCATTTTTTCCCAATAGTCTATATATCGCCTTTATATTCCTACATGAATAATGTATATAAGTATCTATGTTACTTTATAAAGGGAAGTAAACAATAGTAATGCTATGATGGAAAGATCTAGGTTTTATAAAATTTTTGCCGCCTTGCTACTCGGCATTATTTTTCCTTAATACCTATATTACAATATATGTATATAGTAACAAACTATATGGTATTTCAAGGTCATTTGGCAATATGCAATTTTGACCGCCTTGCTTCCCGGCATTATTTTTAAAAACTGGGCGAGTTAATGAGCGCACATGCAAATGACGTTATCAACTCTCAGTGACTTTCAAGATGGCAGCTGTCGTTGAATAATCTTTACTGTAGTCATTTGCACGCAAAATGGTAAATTTAGATTACATCGAAGATTTGTAAAATCAAGAAAAACAATCCAATAACTTTACAAAAGACAGAAAAGACCCTCAGAAATTCCGAAAATAGCTTCAGAATTAAAAGAAAAAATAAATAGTCGTTTTATATGATTAAAATAAATATCTAGGACTACATCTGCAAATAGATCTTAAGAAACTATTAGACAATTTACAACAAAAGAAGAACTAGATCTATCAACACGACGGGGAAAATATCGGGGGCATTAAGAGCAAGATTTGTGAGTTGACCAGATCAGAATCGTTCTTGAAAGCACACAAGTTCATAAAAAATGGCAGTAGACCCTGAACGTTATTCTCACAAAGAAATATAAACAGCATTTATCAATAAATAATCAAAACAACATTGTCTCATCTTTTTCTGGGTTAATCGGAGGGTTAAACAGAATGACATACATTTACACTGACAACTGTCCGTTTCTTAGAAATGGCGACAACTAAGATTAGCGGCGATGTCTTAACGCCGTATTTCCGGCATAGGTAATACTTAGTTGCTGCTGGCTATTATACAATAATATACTCAATCCATAATGTCCTTCGGACCTGCGACCCTAAGCTCGCCATTATGCACGTCTTTGGGCTATTATCGCATAATGGCGAGCAGCAACCAAGTTTTTTTGTTTGTTTGGATTTTTACGGCACGTCAACACATAACTGGCCATATCGTGCCGAATGCTATTAAAGGCTTAAAATGTTATGTAAAACTTTGTTAATGACAATAGAAATGAACCAATTAGATCCTTTTTTGATGGAATTGTATTAAAAAGTTCTTTGAGTGAATTTACAGAATAAAATCTATTACGGGCCTGTGAAAAATCATGACATTCAAAAAGAAAATGCTTGACAGTAAAATTTTCATTACAACCTACACAGAAAGGGGCATTGTCATTTGTAAGAAGATAAGAGTGGGTAATTTTAGTGTGTCCAATTCGGCATCGAAGAAGAACTGTTTGATCACGGCGGTTCGACAGAGATAGAGATGGTGACACATCAAGAGATGGGTTTATATCGTGAAGTTTATTAAAAACGGCATTGTCCCAGTTTGCTTTCCATTCAGATGATACGAGTTTATTTATAGCCGGTCTTAAATCACAAGCAGGTAACAATAAGTCAGTTTTTTGAAAATTTAATGATTGTTTAGCTAAAGCATCTACTTTTTCATTTCCTCGTATTCCTACATGACTTGGAATCCAATATAATTTAACATATTTTGTTTTTAGTATATCATGAAATCGTAAAAGAAGTTTCTTTACCATGATATTGTCAGATTTTTTATTTTTAATGGATATTAAAACAGAAAGCGAGTCAGAAAATATCACAAATTTATCGTGGGTATGCTGTGCTATGTATGATAATGCTAAATCGATAGCTTTTGCTTCAGCAGTAAAAATTGATGCATTATCTGGTAACCTCATACTAGATGTAAAATTATTTTCAAACACAGCCGCACCTACCTTGCAACCTTCTTTTGAACCGTCCGTATAAATATGTATAAAATCTTCATGTTCTTCCTTAATTGCTAGAAACTTCTCTTTGAAATGTTCAGGTGAATTTGATGACTTTTTTATATTTGAAAGGTTAATATTTATTTTTGGGGAATTATAAGTCCAAGGTGGAACATCTTCATCGTCATTTTGAAGGATACTGTCTGGATTAATTTTAAGTTTATCTAAATCATCTTTTAAACGAAGGCCTAATGGTTTAATTTCCTTTGGTTTGTTAACAAATTTTTCAGTATAACTTGGTTTGAAAATAATATTTTTAGCTGGATTTTTGCTATTAGATGAAATTCTAGTTGCGTATTGAAGTGAAAGCTTTTTTCGACGAAGATGAAGCGATGGTTCCCCAGCTTCCGCATATAGATTTTCTACAGGTGAAGTGCGAAAAGTATTAATCTCTAAAAAAGCCAAGATTGCTGTTGTAGTCACTTGCAAACACAATGTTAAGTTGAGAGTACATAATAATCAAACGCAAATTACAAATCTTAATATTTAGAATCAAGACAAAAAACGTCAAATAATGTGCTAAAACCAAAACTTGATACTCAGAAATTCTTAAAATGACTTCAGATTGAAGGTAGGTCTACTTTATAGATATAAACATTTGAAAGACGGCAAAGACTTCAAATGTAATACAAGCCAAAGAAAAAGTCGTATATGCATATCCAGATAGATGTTACAAACTATCAGCCAATGTACAAAAAAGAACTAAACCAGCAACGTGCTACGGAAGAAAGCTCGATCCGGAGAGCTAGTTTTGTGACTTCGCAACACCAGAGCTGATGAAGCACGCAACTTCTTAAGTAAAAGTAGCATTAAACATTATACTCACACAAAAAACATTTTTCAATATAGAAAATAAGAAGAAAGAAATTATCATCTTTATTTTATGATTTCATGTATTTCTAAGATCATCGGTTTTTTTAAGTTTGCTAAACCGAATAACAGTGCCAATTGTCCGTTTCTTAGAAAGGGCGACCACTTAGATTAGCGGTGATGTCTAAACACTGTTTTCGCGGCATAGGTATTTTTTTCTAAATAACAAAATTACTCCATGTCCATGTATAATTGTTGGATACTGCATAAGCGATGCTAAGGGTACATTCACCACTAAAGTTCATGAAAATGCTCATCGTTCTGCATATTCTATTATGGCGTGTTGTAGAAAGTTCATTGACAATTTGTTTTTCCTATTTCATTAAAGACTTCCTGTACAGAAAGAATACTTACAAAAAGGTAAAGATTTTATAAAGAAAGATATGCTATATATAATATATTGAACTTAGTGAATTGTATTACTGTAATGTTATTATTAGATTTCTGTTTAATCTTAAAACTTGTAGTCCGGATGACTGGATACTGCTTTAAAATAAACGTATATGATGGACCCTTGTGTTTTAAAGACGTGGCTCTTATTATTGGCGTCCGCGCCGAAGCGCGGCGCTCTTATGGAATGAGATCAGATTTTGTGAAAGGGCGACAGCAACTTCTCGAGCCTTTTAGTCGGTCATAATAAAAGCCGAAAATTCCGATCGGTATGAGGGTGCTTGATTATTAAATAAGAATGAAATGTCGCGATATGTTACAATGAATTTTCGCAATGCAAACATTTACAAATGAAATAATTGTTTCTTTTGAACATAGTTAATCTTACTGAGCCAGAAATTACTATTTATTTCTTTACATTACTCTGCCTATATTAAACATATGTTTTACGTAAGATGACGATATCTTTAAAGATAACTAAATCTAGATATTTAGTTAAAGTATACGTTATTAATTTTAGTAATTTTATTGAAGATGCTATAGAAGTACCTTAGTACTTTATTGCGTTAGAAAAATCTTCATTTGATTATTTTAGGGTAATTCGGTTAGGAGAAGCGCTGTCTTTTCAGTAGTCATATTGAAGCATTTACAATCACCTATATAAACATCAAGCTAAAGAAAAACTCGATACACAGTTTGAATAGGCGGCAAATAAAGTGTGCCATCATTTTCTTTTTTCGTTTTGTACGACTGAAACAATGTAAATTGTATGTTATTAGAATTATAGTTGCCAAACTGAATTTATTGACCGTCTTTTGTAATATCTATTTGATTATTTTTTTATTGACGTTTAAACAATAAATAAAATCGACCTGTTTAAGAAAAAAGTGTATGCTTAATATTATTATCATACTTTGAATGCATTTTGTATTATGATGTTCCTTTTTCATTCCAGTTTTATTCCAGTTTTGTCATGCATTATGTCTTTGATTTCTGTTACATCCTTTGATGGAATATAATTTTATTGTTTAAATAAAGATATACGATTATTAAGTATGTCCTTGTTTAACGCATATTTCAATATTTGATACGCAAAAGTAAATACACAGCTTGTTTGGAAATTGAAAATGTTTTTACTTAATTTTATTTCTTCTTTGCCATAAATCTCTAAAAAATTAATTTTGTCCGCCATGTTTTTTTCTGCTGTTTTGTTACATTTCATAATTTTTTTTATATTTCTGTCCCAGTTGTATTTACATGTATAGTGTAATTTCAATCGTGTTAAGTATATACTTTTGTGCATTTGCACATCTTACTTGCAGTACAACATGCCACTAATTGGTTTATGTCACGTTGAAATTCTGTTTTTGTGTTATTTATTTTAAATCCATGCTTTAATCGCTTCACATTTTCGAGGACATACTGCATGCTTAGTGTTCAACCCTGTTACAGTTGAACACAAAGCTTTCCTCTATTGATTACATCTGACGGACCAAGTGGGAGACTCTATGATGGACAGTTCTTAAAGCCTTTTGCCTTCCTTCGTCGGGCACTTGTATGTGATTTTCGTGTTGCTCTGTCTTTCTTTAGGACATTGAGTACTTTTGTAATGGTCATTGGGTTTACTTTTATGTGTTTCTACATAATAATTTTGGTGTTTTACTTATTTAACCTTTTGTAACCATAACAACTGTCTCGTTTATAGGAACATGTTGGAACTAAAAGTGAGGTTTTGTGCACCATTAATCGGTTTAAACTCCCCAGCAGTACTTGTGCTGCTGACCGTTCCAAGGCGGCGCTCCTCTGTGTTCCTCAGATGTATGTCTATGTAGTTTCATATTGTTTTGCTGACACTTCTGCTTGTGTCCCTTGTTGTTTTCTCGTCTACGGTAAGTATCCTACCCTTTGCCCCTTGTTTTCATTTCTTTGATTTACCCCCCCTCCCCCTTCCCCCGGTCATCTGCCTCATTCCCCTGTGCCCTTTGACTTTGTTGGCTTATTATTCAATCCTTTATTTGTTTCCTTTTTATATCTTATCGGTTGCGGATTGTTTCCTATTTTTCAATCATTTATTTGTTTTTTTGAATTCCTTATCAGTTAGAAATTATTTATCATGTTAGTGATTAACCTGTCCGTGCTCTGTCTTGTGCCCTGTCCTGTTTTTGTTTTTGGTCCGCCTGGGCTCCTTGCCACTGGTTATTGTTGGTGGGTCGTAAGGGGGTTGCGTTCATTGAACGCCGCCTTTCCTTGTTGATATTGTTAATCTAATTCATTTCTTCATTTTATACACCTAAACTCAAACTCAAATAATTTATAAACCTGCACTTAGGCCTATGGTTTATACTGTTTGGCGTTATTTGACCGGTAAGGTATCTGGTTCCCGTCAATCAAAATAAATATTCGATAAAACGATATTATTTTTTTTAGAGAATTTCTAAAAAAATGCTTATTATGCAATGGTTAGATATGCACTAGAGCGTGAATACTATTGCAAGATAATGAAAAGTTTTCTAAGACTCAATACTATGTGTCCAAATGCCTAAAACGTCATCAACATACCGGAAATACTCAGTTTGTCCGAATTCTTCATTATTTGTGACTCCCATGATCCAAGGTGAATGATAGTTGCTTAGTTCATTCCTAATCCTTAATAAATGTATAAATAAACATTATATATTCAGTTTAGTTCATGATAACTAATAATTAGTAAAATATCTCTCAAAACGCACCAAACCATTGTAGTTTCAACAATATCAATTGTTTACCTACATTGTTAAATGAACCAGAAAAAACTTAACACTGAGACGAAGTAAGTCGGCTATCCTTATACGTTGACGTGTGATCTCAGACAATAATTACTTGATTAATTACAACTGCATTACTCTTTGTCTAAATATAGGACCACACAGAGTGTGAAACCATATAATAATTTTACAGCGGAAGAAATAAACTGGCACGACAATGTGTTCCTATCTTCCAGATTGAGAAAAAACTTTAAACATTTTTTTTATCACGCAATAACTAAAATATATCAATTTAATGCTGTAGCATTTAATTCTGTAATTTGATAGTACAACTTAAGTTCAGTATTGAAATCGAACATCCTAACTTCTTTGAAATTGATGAAAACATTATGTACTTGAACACAAATAGGACCGAAATTCATAATGGATCAACAAAAAGGAGGCAACTCTCGATTTATTGTCGAAAGAGAGCTTCCTGAGATATCTATAAAAGAACACAAGCAGGAGCCAAAAACAAGTTCAGATTAAAAGAGCAAAATGCGCGTTCCAAAGTATGTTCAACGAAAATTATCAACACAATAATTTTAAACTACGAATTTGATTACATGCAAACTATACTGAGGATGGTTAATCATGCACACATACTTGATTCGACTATACGGCTTGAATCCACTACCAACCCCACCCTTGCCTGTTTTTATTGTATTTCTGGGACTTTTGAAAATGTCAATTTCTTAACCAACTTGTAGGCTCGTGCCTACATGACCTTATAGTAGCTACGCCACTGGCTTTTATGAAACAAAACTCGGATAGTATGAGATTTGAGAAAATTGATTGGCTCCCAAGCTCGGCCATTATGAATCTGCTTTTTGTTTTCATTTTAAAAAAAAGTCGCCATTTTGAATTGCTGCAAGGTATGTTTCCGAGATATTTTTAAAACATGAAACTCACAGCAACGAAATTTTACACAAGTTATTTTTTGTTCACTAAGTAATTAACTTATTTAGTTTATGTGTAGTTAATAAATAAAATTGTCAAAAATTAAGTGTTTTCATAATGGCCTTTGGCCTCAGGCTTATATAACAGTAAATAGTAAATTTAAGCCTAATAATAAGGCCATTATGAAAATACTTAATCATTAACATTATAATAATAGATTGTTGGAATTGTTCATTATGCGACAGCTTAAATACTTCTTTAAAGATGATACACAATAAAAGATGGTACACATGTGAATAGGTAACATTACTTAAAGTATCAGCAATATAATTTGATATTTTGAAATAACGTTATGATGTTTGTATGTTTAAAAATACATATTATTTCTTTGAAAACAAATTTCGGTGTTATACTTGCTTGTGAGTATTGGTGCGTGCGCGCGCGTGCGTGCGTGTGTGTGAATGTGAACAATGCAAGTTGCATGTTTCTATAAAAACTAGGACTAAATCAAATGACTTCAAATTCAAGGATATGTCTCTTTACCTTGAGATGCAAAACACATTTGGTTTGATGACGCAACACCGTTGACTGATTCAAGATTTTTTCACGATTCATTGCGAACCATGATAGACAGTATCAAAGTCTTGACTTGTTCTTAGGTTTAATAGAATTAATAGAATCAACGCCATTTCTGCGATGCATCTACACTGTCGTTTACCTGAAAAGTAAATTCAAACGGAATTGAACTTACTCGTAAATTAAAATATAACTTTCTTAATACTAAAAAAAGATTGAATATGGATTATGGACGGATGTTCTACATTACTTTTAAACCAATAACTAAAAATGAAGTTGACTAATAAATAGAGATTGAGTACATGTATACTGTAATGTCATTAGATAATAGTTTGTATTACATAATAAGCATTCAGCAAACTATGACTTGATGTCTTGTTAGCCCTTGAATTGGATCAAATTCTTTTCATCTTTTTACCAGTCTTAAATCATAACATCTTTTGTTATACTAAAATATCATCGATAACTAGCATTTTATAAGCACTTTTCCTCAATATCATATTGTCTTTTGAAAATTTATTTGAATCTGTAAATACGGAAATTGTGAAACCTATTATACATTTTACGGATGTGCAATGGCAAAAATAATTATTTTTTCACGCTTTAAAATTGTGTTTAATTAAATTTGATATGAAATATCTTTTATACTTATATATTTAAACGAATGCACATTCAGGAATACAACAATACTTTAAAAAATATTTTGCTAAGTTTGACCGAATCTACAACTTTCATGTAATTCTGCTGTTTTTAATGCTTCCGATGGATCACGTTGTCCAGATACATTGTATTTGAAAATACTGATCATTGTTACTAAACAGTCTCACTATGCAGTCTCTTTTAAATGTTACATCTATTTAGTATAGTAGTATTAGTATAGGGATCAGTTACGTTTGAATTTTTTTTCACTATAAGCAAATAAAATTTGAATACATAATGTCATAAACCATTAAAAACTGGCAGATAAGAAAGGAAAATAATACCTTGACCAGCGATAGGGAATCTAGCTTCCCATATTTTGTGCATTCTCTTATTCAAATTAGACAAATTCAGTAAGAATTTCTCAATTTTATGAAACTTTTGCAATGAAAGATGAGCATAAAATATCTTTATATACTTGACCTGCTTTTCATTTTTATCTAGATAACAGTTGGTTTCTCGCCATCATTACTATATCAAAATCACTAACAAGACATATGGGGATTATATGATTAAGCTCTTGAAAAGAAAACATTACGTGACTCAAGAAAAGGCAAGTCATGATTTATAAGCTGGACATGTTTTTCCTGTACTATTATGTTTATGAGCATTTGTTTTACGTCTTACTTTATTATTTAATTTCATTGCAAAAGTGACGTTAATGTACATGTATACTAAAAAAATTGCAGTTTAGAACGACAATTTATTAAGATTAAGTAATTCATTAATATGAATACAGCAATTAATTAACTATAATATGTCATACATCCATCACTTTCATTTCATACATTTCATTGAGTAATGTTATAATTCCTATTAAATATTCAATTAAAATGTTGAGATTTTTTACTCAATTGATAATTGCTAAAGTTATAACTGATATAAGATATTTGCATTAAACATATTCCGGCCACATTAATATTTGCTCTAAAATATTTATGAGCTTATAAAATTGAAAACGTTGAAAAGATAAATTTTGAAAAGATATTAATCTCTGTGTCATTTAAACATTGGCTTTCTAACGATCGATTAAATTGCCAGTACGATACAAACAATATCCAATTAGTTATAATATACAAAACGTTTTGAATTCGACACACAACTACAGAATTCCTTTTTATGACAAACTAATGGATTTTAGTACTCCAAGTTTGCAATGGTTTCAAATAAACTTCAGGAATATTGAAACAAATGGTTGTAACGATTAAATATAGATGTAATAGGATAAGCGTTACATCTAAGTTGCGGTATACATTTGTAATATCAGTAAGAATAATAATATCTGTCATAATTTGCGGTTCGGATCTGAATATCTGTCCCGAGATGACCCGCCCATGGGCGGGTGACCGATGGACGGATATTCCGATCCGAACCGCAAACATGTCAGATATTTTTTCTGGCATATCCTACCATATTTCATTACATTTTAAATTCTTTATCTTTATTTTCAATGAAACTTTATATCATTACAACCGTAACTACTTTCATTCAACAGCTAATGAATTACAAAATCATTCATAATGGTAAAATGACGTCATCTTTATCGTGCCATTGTGTCAGGAGAAATGTCTGCCTTGATGTTATTTAATCTAAGAAAAGATTTAGTAATAAATACTAGAACCAATTTCCAAGATATGGAGGCTGGGCAGCACCGCCTGACATAAAAGTGAAATATTCTCAGTTGGAAAACTAGCATGTAATTGTTTAGTTAACACTATCTTTTTTTTTAGGTATTTTTATCCTTTTTTTTTTTTTTAATGCGTTTATTTAAGGTCGCCGCCGGAAACCCATATGGGCGACCGTACACTCAAGTCGGGCCATCCTAGAGCGTCCCGCCGAGATTTTTTCGTTGATTTTTTTCCAGCTTTATTGGTGGAGGAAGACCCCAGGTGCCCCTCCGGGCATTATTTCAGGCACGAGCGGGCACCTGGGTAGAACCACCGACCTTCCGTAAGCCAGCTGGATGGCTTCCTCACATGAAAGAATTCGACCCGAGTGAGGATCGAACCTACAGCGGTGAGGGACCTGTGATCTCAAGTCAGCGACCTTAACCACTCGGCCACGGAGGCCCCCTTTTTATCCTTTTCTATCTCAAATCAATATATACATGTAAACTCTGATTATTATTTACACCCAAAACAAAGAACTCTGATCATTATTTACACCCAAAACAAACACACATCATTTATCAGCCACTTATATGAAATATCTTTTCACGTATATGTCTTTTATACGAAACAAAACAAGACACCTGGCGAGCCCAAGCTCTAAACAACTTATGATCAAATAAAACAATAAAATCACCACAAAATGAAGAACACCGAAATGACTATTTTTACAACTCTCAGATACCGTATAAACCACAAACATTCATCCAACAATATTAACTTCACACAATCTAATCAGCATCAGAAAACAACTTAAACTAAAGCACCCAATATTTACATATATTCTCAAAACAAAGCAGCAACTAATATAATCTTGACAATACCAAACATTCAACCAATATCAACCAATTATATCTTCACAAACAGATATAACTCAACAACCTAAACAACAAATTACAACCAATAAACCCTGATCAATTAAGATCACCACAATTATATTCAACCACTTCACTTCAACAAACCAACAAAACTGACTTCAAAACAACAAAATTCTCTTCAAAACAACAAAATTCTCTTCCCAATAAAAAATAACCCCTCACACTATAAGCGTGTGTCTCCTAACTGATGTAAAATCTCTCTCTAAACGCGCATATTTGCTAGCTGAAACGATTTGACATTTAAACATGTATACATATTTTATACTCCCAGCAACAGGTTTATAAATGAAACTGTACATTGAAATATGATACACTTCAGTGTATCGCTGACTCGTTGTAAAAAAAAACTATCTACAGTGAAACTGTGATTATTCTGACAGCCCCCTACTCAAGAAAACACTCCACTGTTTTCAAACAAAATGAATAATCTACAATGTCTCTTTTCAAGTATCGAGTCTACTTAGGTAATCTGCACACCACGTTGTCCTTTCCTTTCACAGCTATTTTTTTATTTT